>NW_015170949.1:311368-340466 GCF_001447785.1 Gekko japonicus
GAGAGGAGAGGAGAGAGAGAGAGAGAGAGAGAGAGAGAGAGAGAGAGAGAGAGAGAGAGAAAGAGAGAGAGAGAGAGAGAGAGATCTCCCTTTCCAGTTTTAACTGATGGGGGGAAAGAAACCTAACAGCACAGCTTGCAATCTTTATTAGTGGAAGGGAGCAAAAGTCCAATAGCACCTTAACAACTAGCAAAAATTGTGGCAGGGTATGAGCTTTCATGAGTTGCTGCTCACTTCGTTAAATACAGCTAGAACATGAGTCCATCTGTCGTTATATCTTGGAGAGTGAAGTGGTTTCAGATCCACATGACAATAGCAGGCATTAGTAAAAAGAGAAGAAACCTAGGTCTCAATTTAGTTCAAGAGGATGCATTTTTTATCTTCATTATCAGTTGCAATTCAGCAGTCTTTCTAATCTCCCTTTGAAATTCCTTTGTAAGAGAACTGCTTCTCTTAGGTCAGCAACTGAATGTCCTGCAAGGTTAAAATGTTCCCCCACTGTTTTTTTTTTTAGTGTTGTGGTTTCTAATAGCAGTAGAAAGAGTAAGAGTCCAGTAGCACCTTAAAGACTAACAAAACTTCTGGCAGGGGATGAGCTTTCATGAGTCACTGCTCACTTCTGTAGACTTATTTTCATTTATTCTTTGTATCCACCTGGACTGAATTCTCCTGGACCAAACGTTTCCTGTCTCGTTACCAATGCTGATAATTCCACACCTACTACCCCTCTGTATATCACACCTAATCCAATCAAGCCTGCTACTGCCATTCATCATCTGAAATCATCTTTATAAAGTTTATATCTCCGATGGCACACGTGGCCCGGCCTAACAAAGTGACATTTATGTCAGATCTGGCCCTTGTATCAAATGAGTTCGACACCTCTGCCTTAGAGAGCCAGGGTAGTGTAGCGACTAAGGAGATCCTGGTTCATTCTCCCATTCAGCCATTAAGCTCACTGGATAACCTTGGGCCAGGCACTCTCCATCTGCTTAATGTACATGAAAGGGTTGTTCCAAGGACAATCCTGAAGGAAGAGTGTGATAAAATGTAATGAGTACTGCAATTAATCAGGAAGAAAATCATTTTATTTTTAAAGCAAATATTGCTTTTTTACATGCTTTCTGATAAGCAGACTTCAGGATTAGACTGTTAATAGTTATGCAACACTAATTAATGATTAATACACAACTCTGCTTTAGTATGTGTGCTTCATGACCATGACCCCCCGGGCTGGTCTTGGAAAGTTTCTTTGGATAACCAGAATGACCCACAGACCACTCTGGGGGAACATCAAGAGGCTCAGGGAATCCAACACCACTGGATGCCCTCAAGACTGAGAGCCTCTTCCAAATCCAGAGTCCCTTGATCCAAATGTTCCTCCAAGCAATGTTGCCAACATGCTGGAATCCGGAGCAGACAGTCCCCCTGCCTTGTAGGGCCAGATCCTGGACTACCAGTCCTCCAGGTTCCCCACCCCCACCCCCACAGAGATGGTGGGCCCACAAGGAGGCAACTAATTGACTAAGAAGAGCCAGGCTGGCAGCCCATGTTCCAGCAACTGATCCCAATCACTACCTAAGCCCCTATAGTGCTTTGCTGGATCAGAGCTCAATCAGGCCCTGGCGAGATGTGGCCAGGGAACAGGTGGGGCCTCTTGCTCTCCAGGATAATTAAGGCCTGAAGTAAACAGAGAACCTTGCTGGTTCAACTGGTTTGTGTGGCTAGATTCCTTCTGTGCAACCTGTGAGCCTGGATGTAGCAACCAACTACTGAGACTGCTTCAAGCCTTGCTATCAAAGTCAGAATAGCATTTTAGGACATTTTACCTGTACAAAGTCTCAAGATGACATAGCTCCAAATCTAATGGAATAAATAAATGTTATATTGCTACACTTCAATAATGGTCACAAAACTAGAATACTATATAGTGAACCTTTAATTGTGCCTCCAAAATTTGAACACTATAGAAATTCCAGCCATATATGCATGGGACAAAGTTATAATTATATTAAACAGTAAGAAATATGAATATATTTCTAATATTCGACATCAGAATTGGATAGGATACAGCTGTGTAAGAATTGTATACAGCGTAATCCACACTTTTTTTATTCTGGAGCCTGCTTTAAATGCTTTAACAATGACATTATCTACACTATTAGTATCATAGAATTTATCAAAATCTCACTAGAGACTGAACTAAATGCCATGTAAATATCTGCCTGACCTATAAATAATAGTGTCATCCCTGCAGAGATGAAATGCTGTGATTTAAAAGCTTGGATCAATGACATTGATATATAATGATAAGGGTAACAAGCCAAGAACTGAACCCTGAAGGACTTGGGAGGGGAAAAAAATCTTTCAAGAAATTGCTTATATAAAGCAATATGGAACATAAAACCAACTTATCTGAATCTGTGATTCCTTTGGAATTTTTATTTCACCAAACTAATTTTTCATTTAGAGACAGTTCCACAACAGTTCAATCTACTTCAAAAACAATGCTCGGTACCAGTGTTCCTTCTAAGCTGAGTTAGTGTGAGCTAGCTCACAGTTTTTTAGCCTCCAGCTCACACATTTTTATCTTAGCTGAGGAAGGATGGCTCCAGAGCAATCTAATTAATGCAGTAGTCAAATCGCTTGCTCACAACTTTAATGCCAGTAGCTCACAAAGTAGAATTTTTTCTCACAAGACTCCACAGCTTAGGGGGAGCATTGCTCAGTACAAACATGATTTTAGTCCTTTCTATGATCACTAATCTAAATGGTTGCACATTCCTCCTTGTATTTTTCCATCATGGCTTTTAGAGGTTCTGCTTTATTCACTATTACAGGAATACAGGAGGAATGGGTATTAGCCTTCTCATCTTCCAATGAATGGGTGGATTCTATCAGTTTGAGAGATGTTGTATATGAGGAGAGAATGAGCGAGAGCCTGAGTAATTAGACAACATAGCTTAATCTGCTTAACAATTATAATATTTGCTGTTATGGATATAGCATTGTCATAAAGAAAAAGAGAGCAAATTGGTAATAGAGAATCTATGAGACGCTTATAACATACAAAGTCAATGGTATCCGTTTATCAATGGTATCAATTCGTCAATAGTATCCATTTCCAAAATATACATGGAAAGTAGGCTGACTTCATGCAAAGTGGGGGGTTTTGTACAAGAGTTGTTCCAAATGTCCCTGGGAATACATTTCTGTGAACAATGTAATGTTGCAATGAGTACAGCGGACGGGCTCGGACCACTTCTTGGACAATGATGCCAGTTTTTAACAACTTAAGACCACCTGATAAAAGGAAGCACTTTATTGTTTATTGTCGATTGTAATGTTACTGGATTTTATTGGATTTTATGTGATTTTATGTTCGGGCTATGCCCCTTGTAAGCCGCCCTGAGCCCGCTCGCGGGGAGGGCGGGGTAAAAATACTTAAATAAATAAATAAATAAATAATAAATGTGTGGATCGGATGATCAGGGATATGTTGTTGTTGTTCAGTTGCATAGTCGAGTCTGACTGTTTGCAACCCCATGGACCACATCACGCTAGGCTCTCCTGTCTTCCGTCATGCTCTGGAGTTTGCTTAATTTCATGTTTGTTGCCTCAATAACACTGTCTAACCATCTCATCCTTTGTGGTCCCCTTCTTCTTTTACCTTCAATCTTTCCCAGCATCAGGGTCTTCTCCAGTGAGTGCTCCCTTCTCATTTGGTGGCCAAAGTATTTGAGCTTCAGCTTCAGTATCTGGCCTTCCAGGGAACAGTCAGGGTTGATTTCTTTTAGGATTGACTGATTTGATCTTCTTGCAGTCCAAGACACTCTCAAGAGTCAGGGATATAGGTAAAAACAATTTCCATGGGTTTTGTCAACCGAAAAAAGTTCTTCCACGATAACAAGAATTCCTTTCAACTATATCTGTATTTTCCTGTTTCATGTGCTGTGTTAGCCCTCACAAAATGTGTGCCCAAGGAGAGTGAGGCTATCCACATACAGAGCAAAATGGTGACAGAATTATAATGGTAGTCAAATGACACCTGGCCACTGGAATATTATACCCTGGTTCAGTAACGTCCCACTTAGGAAAATGTCATACGAGGAGGTGTTTCACTGAATGAACTCTAACATACTGAAATGAACTCAAAAATGTTAGCAGAGCAGGCTATGCAGTGTTCCTGCGCTTTTACCCTAGGTAAATGACTTCTCCATATGGTCTATGTGACAGCTGAAAAAACTAGTGCTATTCTACGGAATCTGAGTGTTTGTTTCCTTTGGCTAATGTTCCAATCTACATTCACACCACATTAATCCATGAAATTATTCTAATTTAAAATCCAGCTCTATTTCAACTCATTTACCTTTTATTTTTGCAAAGTAGGCTTGATGTGCATTTCTCTTTTGATCTTTTGCTCCTCCGTGTTTATCTATAGATAAATTGTGATTCCCATTTTAGTAGACAGAAAACTGAAGCTGAGACATTGTTCTGTGTGGGTTTCTTGTCGACGTGGAGAATGCAAGTCAGGTTCATATTGTCTCTTTTTAACATGTCGGCAATTAGCTGATAAAAATATAAAAATATGGAGATGTATTTTTAAATATCCTGTATAAGAATACTTGAGGGACATTTTACATAATATTGTAGAAAATTCTCTTTCAGTCCCCACCTACAATATACAGGTTTATACTGGTAAAGTTGGGAACTAGTATTTCCAAAATGGATTTAACACTCCATTAGCAACAAGATGTAAAAGCTAGTGTTCCACCACCAGAGACAGTGCAATCCTAAATAGAGTTACCTTCCTCTAAATCCACTGAATTCAATGGTCAATTAAGAAATCGGTTGTTTCCAGCAAACAAATTGTACACTGGGTTGGATCCAACCTCATGCAAAGAGGGAGATTTCCATCAATTCCCATTCCCACCAGAGCCACTAAAAGGGCTATTCCCATGGGTTCCTCAACCCCTTGGTAAAGGATTTTGAGTGTAAGGAAGTGGAGCGGAGAAAACATGTGGCAAATGTATGTTCCATGAATGAAGTTCTAGTCACTGGTTTCTAGATCGAAACATGTCTCCTACTTATTAAGGCTTCAGAGCTATGCAATTAGGCCCAAGGTGACTCCTTAATGCATTTGTTAAAATGCAGCAAAACAAAGAGGTATTTAATTTCATATTAATTTTTTATCCATGTCCAAATATTCCTTCAGAGCTGTCCATCATTTGTATCTGTCAGGCTCAAATCTGACTATTTTGACACTGAAAATATAGATATTTACACATTTTCTTACTACATGATTTATACATACAATAAGAACCAAGAATGAGTAGAAATAAAAATTAGCATTAGAAATGAAGAGTCAGTGAATGAAGCTTAAAATTGACAAAACAGCAGCTCTCTCATCCTGCATTGCCATTTCTCAAAATGTTGAACCTACCATTACTGAAAATGATAAATAATGCAACTTTTTCTAAAGTTGTACATTTTGTACAGTGTCTACAAAAGACATCTTTTTGTAAACTATGTCTACCTGATACTAGGCACATGGATCAGATTTTAAAAACTGTTTCTGGACATGTACTCTGGTCTTTTATCTATCTAGACTATTAAAATCAGATATGTAAGTATCAGAGCAATGAAAATGCCTTCACATGTACACATACACACACTTTGATACATATATACATAGACACATGCAAATACTGTAGCCTCGTGTCTGCTTTGTTTCAAATCCAGCATTTACGAAATATTTTCTCATTTACTTTACTCCCCAAAGGAATCCAACAAAATCCTTCTTTTTATGTAATGTGAATTGTAATTCTCAGCCTTGGCCCCACTCTGGTGGAACTCTCTGCCGAATGACATCTATGCCCTGCCTAATCTTTTATAGTTCCACAGGGCATGCAAGGCAGAGATGTTCTGCCAGGCCTTTGGTTGAGGCCAGCGATGGTTCCCTTACATCTGCCCGACACCCTCCCCTCCCCGCCATGAAAATTTGACTGCTAGATATGCCATCTTGTTTAAAGTGTTTAAATATTTATGCTGAATGTTTTAATATTGAATTTTGTAGTTTTAACTGGTTTTAAAATTGTACTGGACTTTATGTTGTTGTAAACCGCCCTGAGCCCCATGTAAGTCGGGAAGGGCGGTTGACAAACACAACCTTTATTGGCATATAAAATCAATAAGATAAAACTTCATCAAGGTAAAATTACATCTGTAAGTCTTAAAACACCAATATTAGGAATGGTTCCTTGCTACCAAAATCTTGGGCAAAAAATCAGCAGTCTGTACAGTAACTTCTGGTGACTTATCAGCTAAAAGAAACCTAATTATACTATCAGAATTGGCCCTAGGCAGTAAAGCCTTAATCAGAAGTACTCGGAGATGTGAGTAAAGGGGGCAGCATAGCAGAATATGATCTAAAGTATCAGAATGGACAATTGCAAATCCTGTCACATTTTGGGATACCTCTATATCTACCTGAGATGCAAGATGAGGGAAAAACATCAAATCTGGCTAGCATAAAGGCTCTGCGTTTGTCAGCTAGCTGCCATGTTTTGCTTGTTCCCGTCTCTAATCCTGGCTTGCTCGCTGCTCTGCCGCTTGCTGTAAACAATGCTTGGGAGATCGTGGGAGCCAGTTCTGCCAAACGGGGTTATCTGTCTGGCCTTGCGAAGGAGGGAGGGCTTGCGTTCCACCCCTGGTGTGAATCTTTCGGCCCCCATGAGGCACTGCAACTCTCCCGATTATCATGTATACCCCACCGGGAGAATTCCCCTGCGCACGCTCGAATTTCATTTGCTTAGCCATTTGCCACGTCCTACTATATGTAAGGATGTTTCCGCCCCATGGTCATTCCTAACAATAATCCTGTGGCTATGGTACCAGTTTTGTAATCTAATTAAGCATAATGCTTCCTTGGAAACGTGTGTGGAGATTTACTTGCTGCAGAACCTGACAGCATTGCAGTGGGATCACTAAATTAGAAAAGTATTCTGCCATACTGTTTGGTACATATCTGAGGCCAAGGGAAAGGGGGGAACAAGTGCCCCCGGCACCTGCCTGGATTGTTTGGGCTTCAATGTCCCAAATTCTTCTACAAATTGTCCAATATATAAAGGTCTCATCTTGATTTTTCAAAGTATCCTGGTCAATGCCAATTGAGCGTATTTTAGAAGTTATAGCCTGTGCCCACTTGGATATATATGAGTCCATAGTCAAGTATGTAATAAGGCTACTCTGAGGGGCACTAAAATGAATGTGAAGCCAATATTTAATAGTGGTGATCCATGCCCACAAGTCTAGAAGATGGAGGCCCAGTTCAGCACACAGGGAATAATAGGTAACACAGCTAGGTAATCCAAGAATGCGTCACAAGAAGACTGCATAAATTCAATCAATCTCTTTGTTGAAGGTCTGGATCCATACAGGAATTCCATACAGTAGGCAAGAGACTACTGTGGCCTGGAAAATTTGAAGAGCAGCCGGAACAAACTGATTTCCTTGTTGGTAATAAAAATGAGTGATAGCCAAAATCCTGTTTTTAGCCAATAGGAGCAATTGGTCCTGATGGAAGGACCATTTTAAATTATAATGAAACAAAAACCCCAGATACCTAAAGGATCTGACTTGCTCAATTTCCCTCCCATCAAATTTCGACAAGTTGCATTTCCACACCTTGGAGAAAACCAGGATTTTTGTTTTCCCATAATTAATTATAAGAGAGTTCTGTTTACAATAGGAGGAAAACTTTCCTAAGACATGCTTGAGTCCTATTCTGGTGGTAGAGAGAACCATGGCATCGTCTGTATACAGTAAGATGGGTATAGATAGTTTGAGGGGAAGGACAGTTAAGAAATTGAATTAAATTAAATCAATTCCATTTCATTTATTAGCTTCATTGACCCGAGGTCTTAAGCCAAACATGCAAACAGCAACTATAAAATGCATTACATATAATTACAAGAAATTTAGACAGAACGTCTTTACAATAAAAGCTAGTAAACATGCTCTCGATCAGTAATATCAGACCACATTTTATAAACTTCAATGAATTCTATAAAATCCCATGATATTATGGAAATTAGTTTTAAAATTTTAAAATTGTATACAAAAGGTACTTATAACATTTCAAAGCCGCTTTAAAAATAGCACTATCGAAAGATATTTTGCCACCAAGCGAGTCGTTTCAGGGTCCTCATCAGCTAATAGTATGGTTATCACCCAGGGTTCCATAGGGAGGTGATATCTTTGTAAAATAGGAGTAATCCAGCAGGATCTGGGATCAATCCATTGGTGGCAAAATAACATAAGATGATCTAAGGTCTCTATTGCACCTGATCCACAATTACACAATCTATTTGAGTACTGTATTTTAGCAAAACGGCCACTTAGCTCTACAGTTGGAAAAACATTCAACCTTGCAAGCGTGAAGACATATCTAGATCTGGGGGATGTAAGGAAGCTCATATATGAGGGAGTTTTCTTAGGTGGAACAATCCCTAAGGCAGAGTTGGAGCATACTCGCCTAGCACGAATTGAAGTGCTGAGTCGGTCAATGTTTGTCACCCTCAATCTCATCAAATTTAGCGCTTCTTGATAATTTAAATTATTAAGCCCCGTAGGGGCGAGACCAATCCACTCCAGCTTGTTATCTATATGTTTTGCCCACGTACATTTATAATTATCCCCTTTTAAAAGATAAAGAAGACCTCCTTGAGCATTAGGTGTCATATAAAGAACTTTCAGTCTCAATTTAAAGGCTGCCTTCCAGGCTCTTGACTCAAAGGAGCATTGTGCGAATTCTTCTCTAAGTGCCGTCCCTGCGACACATTTAGGGACTCCTGCAATTTTACGCAGGAACTGGAGAAGGATCTGATCTGATAATTCCGAAATTTCTTTAATCCAGATCGCAGCCCCATATAAAAATTGTGAAGTAACTTTCGCATTAAAAGCTGCAATGGCCATTGGGACATACTGGCCGCCTCTTGAATAATAGAATTTAAGGAGGGCATTAGAATTTAATTTAGCGATTTCAGTTGCTGCTCTTATATGATGTTTCCAGCGGCAACTGGAGCTGAACACTATCCCCAGATATTTGAAATGAGACACTTGTTCTATCTCCCCACCCTTAACCTTCCATGATCTTTGTTTTAAACAAGGTTTGTTAGAAAAAACCCGAGAAGCTTGACAAGATAACAGCTTACTTTTTAAGGTTTGAATGAATGACTCTCCCTTAAAGGAACTTTCTAATCAACAAAAGAACCTGAGAAGCCAAAGGGAATATGACTGTGTGAGAGTCCTAAACTCGAATTTAAATCCTAGAACTCCTGTATCTGCAGCAGATAAGAAGACTGAGAGTACTTCTCTTATCTACGAACCAAAATGTGTGGTTGCCAACATTTTTCCCTACCAAGGGAGATATATTAACTGGTCCACTAGATGGTATGCTAGGAAACATCTAGCATTTTTTCTCAAAACCAGACCATCCTCTATTGATCTTATCAAGGTTGAACGAATCCCTGGTCCATTACGTTTTGAACGCTTTTTGTTGATATTTCACTCTAGTAATATTCCTACCTGCCTGTTAGCATACTGTTCTGAATATGCTAGGTTTGGGATTAATTTTCAAAGATATTTTAAGGATCACTCTGTTCATCAATTAGTTGTTCCGACTTTATGTCCACTGAAAATGAATTTAGATAATGCTAAGATTAAACAGAAGGAGATCAGCAGAACAAAAATGCAAGATTCACTAGACCCATTAATGCTTATTGATCTCTCTTCTCCTATAAAATCGCCCCCTGAAGTGAGAATTCAAAACCCACATCCTTTAATGCTAAACCCAAGTGTTGAACCCATGGAAGTGATAAATACAATACCGATTGAAATAAATGATGATTAAATTAAATAAATAAACCACCTTCCTCTATGAGAATAGAGCTCAGGGCGATGTACAGCATTTTAATTAAAAATTCTCGCAACAGAAAGCAAAAATAAAACAAAGAAAAGATAACAAAAAGGTATGTTAATATGAAAAAGAAAAAATAGTTCTTGTAGCACTTTGACAAATATATTTTCTTAAAACTATGAAGGACTGAGTATAAATCTGGTAGAAACAACTAAAATATGGCTGCAGAATTCACTAGGCTTAATCAATGAGAAAAGTGTAGAACAAAGTCAAAGAACAAAGAAGAACAAACTCAATGATAAAAGTAGAACAAAGCCCACATACGTTTATACCTTGAATAAAACTTTATTGTTCTTAACGGTGCCACTGAACTCAAACTTTGTTCTACTGCTTCAGAACAACACAGCTACCCACCTGGATCTATCAATGATAAAAGGACTGTCTATAAATGCTTAAATGCATGGGTCTACGATCTCAGATTAGGTGAATCACAAATAGTGGAGAACTCTACAGATTCAAGGTTATCAAAAAGAAAGACTTGGAACCTACAATATACTAGACTTCAATTAACAGGAAAGGATAGTGGGAGAATTCTATTATCTAATTGTCCCTCGTTCATTTTATCCTGTGTTTCACTCCATCTTTGTTCCAGTTTTGTATGCAGAATTTTCTAACAACAAAAAATCATTGCAAACAGTTTGTTACAGCTAAGGATGGGCACAAACCAAACCACGAAGCAAAATTAGTTATGAATTTTGCCCTGTTTGTCGTTCGCAAATAGAAGTTTGTGATGGATCTACCATCACGAACTTCCATAAACTTTTAAAGCACTTAATAGCATTTTGTGATGGGTCATGGATGAAGCAGAAAGCAGGGGTTTAAAGGGACACTTTCTGTTCCCCATGAAAGCTGCAAAAACAGCTGAGCAGCACAGAGACATTCTACAAGTGTTGTCTGCACAAATTTGCAGGATTTTTTTTCTGTAATAGTCTCATATTTGTTAGTTTGGGGCATCATGTCGCAATTAAATCATAGATTTACGTTTTCAAAAGAAGAAAGATGTAGAGTGGCCCCGGTCACACGGGCCGGATATCACAGGGGGGAGGCGTGGCTAATTGCCCCAGAGGAAACTAACGCGCGGCTGCCCGAGCATATGTCCTGGTCGAGGTCCTGTGGTTCGGGGGAAATGCCGATCAGATGGGTATCCTGCAGCGTGGCACAGATGCCGCGCCGTGCGATCGCACTAGCAGTCGCTCTTTGTGCACATGCGCTGTTGCGCAACCTGTGGAGATGAACAGCGGCTGGCGCCGGATGCCACGTAAGTCCACTGGGAATACGATCAGATGACCGCCCTTGGCCCGTGGCTCCAGGAAACGAGTACCTCATAGGTACTAGTTTTTAACTCCGCACCTTCAGTGGGGAGCCACGGGTTCGCCACGGGAGCACTGCGCTTCCCAGATGTTGGGGTGAGATTGCGCCCGGAAAATCCACGGGACTCCCGTGTTTCTCCCATGGCAACTTTGCTGTGTGACCGGGGCTTATATTAGGCTATATACCTGGCTTTAAAAGAGGAGAAAGAAAGAAGAATTTAAGAACAGGTGGATTGCGATCCTGAATAAGTGTTCTTATCTCATGCTTTTGATTATTGACCAGGCAACACAGGAGGCAGAACGTATGAAAAAATAGATTAAAGAAATGGAGGATAGGCTTAAAGGGTCTTTAAGCCCTGATTTGTTTGCAAATAAGCTTAAAAAATTTGAGGAGGATTTAAAAGCCTATGAGAACAGGACTAGGGAGATCAAACTCAAGAAGTTAGATAGAGACAGTAGGGACTATGCATTAAATAGAGTATATAAGTGGTGTTCACCTAGTGCAAATCCCGTCAAACAGGTGTCTTGGGCAGATTCTGGAGACCCTGTCTCAGAAATGGAAACCACAGAGGCAGAGGACTCTGCAATGACTTCGGGGGAAGAAGGATCGGTAGGGAGACCTTTTTTAGACAGGCGCACAAAGAACAGGGCAAGAGAAAACTTTACATACAACCAATCCAAACGGGGCAGGAAGAGAACTTAGTGGTCAATTTGTCCACTATTACATCTACTAAGGAGACCATGGATGTGTTAGATTTTGGACCGGGATTTGTGTTTACTCCTAAGTATAATGCTTTCCAACTGAGAGTAGATATATTCAAGTTGATAAGGACACTGAAATTAAAATGCTTTTTTGAAGGATCAAACTTTACTGACATCAATCCCTTTAGAAATAAGTCTCAGTTTATTCCACCAGTTTATCACCCCTCTATAACAGTGTTTGAGAGACGGGTAATGGAGGATATAAGCCATGTAGAACAGCATCATTTCCCCCTTAGATATAACTTAACAAAAGTGCAAATGGAAGTTTTGAAAGAAATATCAGGACATCAAGGAATTGTCATAAAAACTGCTGACGAAGGGGGAGCTTTGGTAATACAAAACCTTAAGGATTATACTCATGAAGTAATGAGACAACTGGGGAATAAGGATTTTTATAAACAGGTAGATCACAATCCTACGGAGGAAGTTCTGAATATTATTAAAGTCATGGTAGCCTTTGATTACATCTCGGCACAAACAGCTGAGTTCCTTCTCAACTTGCATTCTAGGGTGCCTATCTTCTACACCCTACCTAAAATACATAAGCAGGGATTACCGCCACCCGACCGACCCAGAGTCTCAGGCACGGACTCCGGATTCTTTCCTACAACTGTTTGTTCTTTCACTTCCAACATATATTAAAGACACTAGAGACTTTGTGACCAAAATAGAGGGTTTACCTGTTCCTGATAGAGCAGCCCTTGTAACCTTAGATGTAAGTTCATTATATACAAATATCCCTCACGACGAAGCTAGGTTATGCCTACTTCATGTTCTGGAAATAAGAGGAACTCTTCCCCCCACACCACCCATTTGTTGTTAGATTTGATTGATACTATTTTTGAGAAAAGTTTTTTTCATTTTCAGGATACTTTTTTTGGCAGACAAGGGGAGTGGCTATGGGGAGTGCGTTTGTCCCCAGTGTAGCTAACTTATACATGGGAGAGTTTGAAGAGAGGTGGATCTCTACTACAAGTAATCTGTTTCATTCTCACATTTTGTTCTTTAAATGCTATATAGATGATTTATTTCTGATTATTGATGATTTCTCCATAGTAAGGGATTTTGTTACATGGCTAAATACAGTGCATGATTCAATCAAGTTTGTTTGGAAGTCGGATGTTTCTCGGGTCAACTTCCTAGACACCACGGTCTTTGTGCATGAGGGATCTTTAGCAGTATGTCCCTTTAACAAAGACATGGATAGAAATTCATACTTACATTACAGATCCCACCACGTTCAACATTTAAAGACCAATCTACCATATGGGCAGTTTCTTAGGGCTAGAAGGAACTCCACTTTAATGGATGATTTTGAGAAAGAATCTGATAGACTCACTATATTGCGCATCAAATGAGGATATCCGCTAAATGTAATTGAGGGAGCCCATTCTCGGACGAGACTAAGGGACCATGGAGAATTGCTAAAAGCGAAAGAGAAGAAGGAGAGTGAAAGTAGGATTTGTTGGGCTATAGATTTTGCCTCTAGAGCATACACCATTAGAAACATAGTGTTAAAGCATTGGCATATTTTGAGTGACATACCAAAATGTGAGCCTCTACCTTTTATAGGCTTCCGTAGGACTACTAACATAAGGGATATGATTATTAGGGAAGATCTGCACAAAAAAGAAACACAGGGATCAGCCCCAAGGGGCCATTTCAAATGTTTAAAATGTGCAGCTTGCCCCCAAGCGTGGGAGACAAAGGTTTTAGACTTCCCAAAAGTAAGGTTTAAGAAAGATATTGAACATTTTTCTACCTGTTCAACTAAAGGGGTCATGTACCTCTTACAATGTGTATGTGGTCTCAACTACATTGGGAAGTCTTCACGTGCGTTAAAAACACACATGTTAGAGCACAAATCTCACTTAAAACACATTTCAGGATGCTCCCCTCTTCCAACATTTCATAGAAAAAGGACACAGTCCAGAAGATTTTAAATTTGTGGTACTAGAGGTGGCCCGCCCTAAACCATACAGTATAATGGATATGCAGAAGATCTCGCTATGAAGAGAAGCCCATTGGATATTTAGATTAAATACATGTCAACCAGTGGGGCTTAATATTTCATTAGATCTGGCTTGTTTTCTGTAATAGAGTTTCCAAGCTGTCTTCAAGGTACACCCATGGGGGGAGGGGAAACATTTTAGTAGTATTGCTTAACAGAATATGACTTTTTAGAAATTCCTCGTTATAACTATTTCACTTTATTCTCAATAAAATAGTCCATAAAGCACAATGGCTTGTCAGACTTATTCAGGCTAGGCCTAATAAAGATTTAGTAAAATACAATAAGTAGATGCATGCATTTCAAATTCAAAAGTTTACATCATAAAAGATTAGACTTATTCAGGCTAGGCCTAATAAAGATTTAGTAAAATACAATAAGTAGATGCATGCATTTCAAATTCAAAAGTTTACATCATAAAAGAATGGAACTAATACATTTTGAAAGTGAAGGAAAATACTAATAAGGCCACTTTTCAAATCAGATCAGTCCTCTGAACCTGCTCAGTCAAGATAGTTTCAAGACTTGGTCATGATGTGCTTGTGAGATGAATTTTGTTAATTTCTGTAGTCTTCTTGTTAGACCCTGAAAAAAGGTTTAACAGATGATAATCCACAGAACAGATACCCATAAACAGAGCTAACATAATTGCTCTTTACTTTGTATACATCTTACAGGAGAACAAAAAAATGTGGAATAGATTCAACAACCAACTCCACAGGGAAATCACATCTGCTCATGTGGGATCTCCCTAAATCTAATGGTTAGCTCTGCTTAAAGGGAGCATGTTAAAATGGGCTAAGGAGAAAAGGCTACAATAAGCAGGAACTATAAGACAGGATAAAGATTTATTGTAGAAAAAGGGAATTGAAGGCACCAAATCCTGATAAATAGGCAAGCGGAGCATTTGCCAGTCCAGCTCTTCAAGCTTTTCTGTTACTATTGCACAGGCCTTCTTTAATTCCAACTCCAATAAACATGTCATAGAGAACCCCAGAGCAGCAATTTTCTTGTCTATACACTGGGTCCAAGCTCATCATAGTTGAGTGAAGCACAGCCAGAATATGATCACTGCAGACCAAGCTATGATTGAAATGTGCTTCATACCCGCACCTAAGCACTCCAAAAAGAACATGCAGGAAGGCAGTTTGGATGCATTCAATAGAAGGTTTGAATGTTTGAATCCAAATTGGGGCTCCATATAGTAGCTAGGCCATGATTTTTGCTTTAAATATTTGTAAGGCCAAGGGCATGTAACGCCCACTAAAGAAGAAAAAGAACCTCTGGAAAGCTGCAAGATTAATTCTGGTACTGGCTGAAGCTCTCTTGCAATGTAGGTGCATGTAGATCAGTAGAAGCAAGTTTGTGAGATTGTATAAGAAAAAAATTGGTCACTGTGACTGAATTAGAAAGAGGACCTTGGGAATTATATAGTACTTTCAATTAGGGATGGGCACAGACCAGGAAAGCCCAGTTCAGGGCTCACAAACCAGGCAGCCCTGAACCAAATCACTGAGCCAAAACCCTGCCCGAACTGAACCGGTTCAGGTCCCCCTGGTGACACACTTGCGTCATTTCTGGGTGGCATCAAGCACCACCCCCAGTGTGTCCGTATCATCCAGGACTCAAAATAGGCAAGTCCTCAGACGTCTCTGCAATATTTTCTATTAACACCGGATTGGGGTCATCATTGAACATATTTTCCAAGTGGTGTTCTTGCACTCATAGATATGGGTTTTCTATGTTAGCCTGGGCAGCTGAACTCTTTAGGGAATTGTTAACTATATTCCAAAAAGCTTTGTTGTCATGTTTAATAGGTAAAGGTAAAGGTTCCCTTGCTCGAAAGCCAGTCGAATCCAACTCTAGGGTTGCGGTGCTCATCTCCGTTTCGAAGCCAAAGAGCCAGCGCTGTCCGAAGACGTTTCCGTGGTCATGTGGCCGGCATGACTAAACACCCAGGCGCATGGAACGCTGTTACCTTCCCACCTAAGTGGTACCTATTTATCTACTTGCAATTTCTTGCTTTCGAACTGCTAGGTTGGCAGGAGCTGGAACTAGAGATGGGAGCTCACTCTGTCTTGCGGCACCCGGGTCTCGAACTGCTGAACTACTGACCTTCCACAGCCTGCAGTTCAGCGTCTTAACCACTGGACTGAGTCTTGAATTTATATGCCCCTTTTTCATTATGAGTACAGGCTTATATAGCTGCTTAGTTTTTATAATTATTTTAATTTTATTAACTTTGTTTTTATCTCACCTTTCTCCCCAATGGGGACCCAAAGTGGCTTACAGCATTCTCCTCTCTGTTTTATCCCCACAAGGCCACAACCATGCTGTGAGGTAGGTTAGGCTGAGAGGGTGTGACTGACCCAAGGTCACCCAGCAGAGTGGAGCTTTGAACTTGGGTTTCCCAGATCCTAGTTCTACACTCTGACCACTACACCACGCTGCCTGTCTTTTTAAATAAAGGATAAAAATTAGTACATTTAAATTTCTGCTGGGCTGCTGATATCTGAGTCTTCACGGCCTGACAGGCCATATGAAACCATCTTAGTAATAATATCCCTCCTTCTAGGAGAACCAGATGTAATGGTGTAAAGGAGATGCAGTTCTCGAAGCAACTGATTGAACTTTTCAGTGCATTTTCTCAGACAAGAGGCAGTAATGATGTCATTTTCAGTTCCTTTGTCATGGGGTCATTAAGCCATAGAATATCCTTCTCCTTACTGGCTAAGTTCCTTTTTTTTTTTTTTTTTGCCTTACAATTTATCTTCTCTTCCACTGGGAAAGAAAAAGGGGAGCTTATTGTGGGTGGAAAGAAATCTATAGTTAACTGTAATTGTAAGTATCTGTTCTATGAATTAAACCAGTGTTCCTTAAACTGTGGGTTAGGACCCAAAAGCAGGTCATGGCTTTCTACTACATAGACCATGAGGCCAGGATGGAGAAGGAAAAGGTAGGGTTGGCAACTCTGGGTTCGGAAAGCCCTGGAAGTTTGTCAGTGGAAATTAGGGAAGGCAGAGCTTGGGGGGGGGGGGGGGGGGGCCGCTCTCATTTTCCCCGGGGAACTGATCTCTATAGTCAGAAGATCAATTGTAATTCCAGGAGATCTCCAGGTCCCACCTGGAGTTTGGCAACTCTAGGAACAGCCTGAGCTTGGAGAGGAGGCTCTGGGAGGCTTGATGGCAAATTTGGTTTTGCCTCTGTATAATGTGCAAAATGATTATGAAATACAGCTCGTTGCTCAGTAATGCTGTATAGTTATAATTTTTAAACTTGTTCAGTGTTAACTGATACAAGTTTCCTGTATTTTATGTTTTAGAGAAAGAAAGTAGTAAGAAGTTGCTTGCAAGTAGATCCTGAAAACTGCAGTTAAATTGAGAAATGGGTCCCATTTCAAAAAGTCTGAGGACCACAGCATTAAACCATCTGATGTAAACATAGTTTACAAGACACTGACAACAAAAGCTTTATTGCAACAGCAGTTTCCCTGACTCTGTTTGCATGTACTGAAACTTCTGGGTTTACTAATATTACCATTGCAAATCCAAATGTCACACTTTCAAATGTATGCCAGTGTATAAAACATGTATTTTATGATGGTGTGTTTGCACAAAAGATTCATTGCTACGATGCAGTGAAAACCCTGGATTTGATTTTGAGTGTTCTGGTATACATAAAAATCACATGAGAATTACAACTTGGAAATATTCTCAATCTGAAACTGGATACTATACCAAAAGCAGCATTTTGAAGACAAAAGGACGTTTAGATGCTGTGATTCATTATAAGCAAGATCAAAATAAATAATGGTTGTCAGGTATGGTTGTAGGCAGGCTAAAGGAATCAAGCAATTAGCCAACGGAATCACTAGAAAAATGGTACCTCACAAAAACTCCTGTAACTTAAAGAGTGCAGGCCCTTTTATGGATTAAAAATTGGTTAAACAAGAAGAAACAGTAGGAATAAATGGACAGTTCTCTCAATGGAGGGACATGTGGTAGAGTCCCACAAGGATCAGTATTGAGGCAGTTGCTATTTAATTTGTTCATAAATTATATGAAACTGGGTGTCAGCAAAGTAGTTTGGAGATGACACATTTGGAGATGACACTAGGGTTGTGGTCACACATGCCAAAAAAACAGGGGGGGGGGAGGCTATTTCCTCCGGAGGAATTTGACCCACAGTTGCATGATCACACCTCCCTTTGAAGCTGCAGGCGCAGTCCATCAATATGTGATCAGTCACAACTGCAGGTGAGTCATGGGGCTTTTGTGCCTTTCCCCCCATGCACTTAACCGAGGGATCGATGAATTGCACCTCCACACCAAGAGCTCCCTATGGAGTTTGTGATGATGCGCATACTGCGAGGGAGGGGGGAAACAATGGCATGGAGTCAGGATGGCCTGATCAGACAAAATCGATGCCATGAGAGCGCACTGGAGTGATCAGACATGGGAAAGTCCATCCATGGCCCGTGGCAACCCATTTACTACTGGATTTTCCCTGGTGTCTTTTAATTCCACTTCTGTGGCGGAGCAGAACGGGTTGCCGATGGCTGCGGGGTGCTTCCCAGATGTCGTTGTCTGATCGTCAGGTCTAATTGTGTGTATGATTGCAGCCAAAATTATTCAGGATGGCAAAACCCAAGGCTGACTGTGAAGAGCTCCAGGACGATCTCCACAAATTGGGTGTGTGGAGAAACGCCATTTTATACCTATGTTTAAGTTGGTGTGGGCCAGATAAGAGGAGACCATGAAACCTGAGGTAGGCCTTGGCCTAGTCTCCTCCTCATTTCCCCCCCCCTCCTGTCTCCAACCAGTAGTCTGAGGGCAGCTCCCTAGAGAGGACAGGAAGTCCATCAAGGCTGTGAGGAGATCTGCCCCAGAATGCTGCAGGAGGGAGAGTCACTTCCTGGGCGGGAAGGGCTGTTTTATATAGTGGAGCTTTTGGGCGGGAAACCAGTCTGTGAGAATTGAGGTCAGTCTGCCTGAAGTCTGGAGCCAGTCAAGCTGTCGGCTGGAGACTGCAGGAGGCAGAGGCCATGTTGGGAGTCCTCTAATGAAAACAAGTCATGTGCCTGCCCTGCAGACCATCTAGACAGGGTATGTGTAGTGAAGGGAGAGATGGAGCGATTTATTATCCACCTTTATTTTAATTCTTCAGTTCACTGTTAATATGCCTGTATATAGTTAAGTGTTTTCAAAATAAATTATTTTACTGTTGACCCTGAGAAGTCCCTCTGTACCACATAGTTCCCCCAGCCGCTTGGACACGCTAAGAGTGGGTTGGGGACTCCCTAAGGAGGAGAATAAGGGCAAAACGGTCAGTTGCCAACTCTCCAGGGGAGCCCCGAAGATTACCAGGAAGCCCCAAGGTGGGTTCCTAGCAACAGCAGAGGGAGGTTAGGAGGCTGTCCTGCCTAACCAGAGCCCAAGACAGGGACAGTGGTGGCAGCAATACCCGGAGACAGTGGTGAGAAACTGCCCCTTCAGGTGCCAGGTCAGGCAAAGGAGGGGTGGGCAGAGCGGGGTCTGCCAGTGGACGTGGGCCCGTTCCGCCACAGGGTGAGTGGGCAACAATGTGGCAAATTAAATTCAAGGCAAGTACGTTTAAGGTAGTGCACATTGGAACAAAAAAAATTCCCAACTTTAAGTACACAGTAATGGGGTCTGAACTTGCTGAGACAGAGAGAGACTTTGGAGCTGTAGTGGGTAGCTCAATGAAAATGTCATCCTAGTGTGCTACAACAGTGAGAAAGGCAAACTGTATGCTGGAGATTATTAGGAAAGGAATGGAAAATAAAACAGCCAATATAGTAATGCCTCTGTAAAGATCTATAGTGAAGCCTCATTTGGAATAATGTGCGCACTTCTGGTCACCAGATCTCAAAAAGGCCATTCCAGAGCTGTAAAAAGTACAGAAGAGTCTGGAACTTCCCATTTTAGAAAGGGGAGACATAATAGAGGTTTATAAAAATTATGCATGGAGTGGAGAGAGTTAACAAAGAGAACTTATCCCTGTCCCCAAATATTAAATTCGAGGGCATCCAATGAAGTTGATGAGCAACAGATTCAGGACAGACAAAAGGAAATACTTTTTTACTCAATAAGTGATTAAAATGTGGAATTCACTGCCAAAGGATGTAATGATGGCCATGGGTACAGATGGCTTTAAAGGGCTTTAGACAGTTTCATGGACAACAGTACTATCAACAGGTACTAGCCATAGTGACTAAAGAGAACCACATCCAGAGACAATAAACCTCTGAATGCCAGTGCCAGGAAGCAACATCAGGGGAAGGCCTCAGCCTCTATGCCCTGTTGTTGGCTCTCCAGAGTAAGTGATTGGTCACTGTATGAAACAGGATACTGGACTAGATGGATCCCTGGTCTGAACCAGCAGGGCTCTTGTGTTCTTAGAAGAAGAGAAGAAGAGAAGAGATTGGATTTATACCCCGCCCTTCACTACCCAAAGGTGTCTCAGAGCGGCTTACAAACTCCTTTCCCTTCCCCTCCCCACAACAGACACCCTGTGAGGTGGGTGGGGCTGAGAGAACTCTGACACAAACTGCTCTTTTTCAAGGACAGCTGTGCCAGAGCTTGCGACTGACCCAAGGTCACATCAGCAGGTGCAAGTGGAGGAGTGGGGAATCAAACCCGGTTCTCCCAGATTAGAGTCCGCACGCTTAACCACTACACCAAACTGGCTCTTACCAAGTGTGTAGATGGCAAAGCCAAGAAGCCATATTATATGTGCAGGCCTTTTGTTTCATTCTATTACCATTTCTTCATGTTTATTTTTCCTTTCATCTGCATGACAGCACTATCCTAAGGAAAGTTACACCCTTCTAAACCCATTGTCTTGTCTGTACAAAGACTCCACTACATATATGCACCCACTGCAGGAACCAAAGGTAGATTCATACTGGCTGTGATTCTCATTCATCTCACAAGTATTACCACCATACAGACTGGTACAAAATATCTCAAATGTTCTGCCAGTACTTGCGCAAAGACACACCGATGTAAAGACATTCAACTGGACAACATAAAGCAAATTACATGGACAAGGATAGTGAACTTCTTAAACTTATGCAGTTGTATATTTTAGATCCAGCTGCATGAGTAATAGTTTAAAATACACATTTTGAGAGCATTATGTTACCATCTTCAAAGCTGAAGCTCATGACTCAGAAAAAGTTAGGTTAACCACTCAAGCTTGGAAAAGAGGTTATTATTTCTGAATAACATGGCTTCCCCAATGTGGATCCAGTGATCATTGTGTCAGGACATTGCAGTGGAAGTCCAGGGGCTCAGTAGGACCTCTAAAAAAGCAGGTTATAGGTTTATGTTCAAAGTATGTTAGCATCTGTCATGGCTGAAGTGGGGTGTCACCTGATGCTGTCACCATTCTGGTTCTAGGCTCCTCTGAGAAGGCCCAGAGCACCCTCCCAGGCCTTTAGACCTCCCTTTTACCTGAAATGAGTGTGAGGACCAGGCAGAGTGAACAATGAAAACAGTTTATTTTATAGGAGGTCAAACAAACAAGGTGCAGGAATAATAACAGTAAGTGGGTGAAAAGAAAAGAAATCAAATGCCCTAACTAATCACCCTTCCCTCGGGATGAGGGTTTCTTCCCCACAGCAGCCTTCCTTCTGGCCCTGTTCCCTGGGAAGAACAGCTTCTCCTCTTGCACCAGTTCTTTTATTATAAGTCCCCTTTCTTTGTGATTGGCTAATTTTGGCTCCAAAACCTCTTAGGGGCTTCTGGGAGTTGTAGGCTTAGCCTCCTCCCACTGCTACACAGGCTCCCTGGCCCTGCTAGGCCTTGCTTGCACAACCCAGATCATGACAGCATCTAAAAGGGGATCCACATAACATCATTAAGTTCAGGGTTTAGAATTACCTGTCTAAACCACTGTGTGGGTTCCAAGTTGCTCGATGCTTAAGGAACAGAGAAAATTACACACAAGCCTGACTTTGTTCATTCCTTGTTTATAATGAAACCAGCTGACATAGCATGAAGCAAAAATGCTCAACAAATAGCAAACCTGAATAGATAATATGATGGGTGTTCACCAAATTGAGATTGAGTGGGGAGGAGAAAACTGATGAACAAAGGGGTGAGTAAGTAAAAGAGGATTAATCTGCACAAGTACTATTCCAGACCAAAACCCAACAGGGTACATTACATACAGTGTTCTGTTGCTCCTCCAAGTTATGTTGTTTTGTTCTTTTATTTTGAAAGTAGCTGACTGGGCCACAAAGAGACCAGGAAGAAAATAAACCTTGAGGGCAGAGATACATAGGGTGCATACTGTGCAGTGAAAAGATTACAGAATAATGTCAATAAGTTAAGGTGTGCAGTGAGCAATTAGTCTAGAAAGTAATTGTTAAGGATGTGGCAGAGACAAAAGTTTTGTAAAAGCAGGCAACAGCCATTATCTGTCTGAGAATCACCTGACCCATTGTCCATTTAACAAAATAGTAAAATAAGATTCAGGGTTATAGTTGTAATTCCTTACCTTGACCACAGAACCTCTTTGGTTGCACTGTTATCAAAGCAGGAACTGTTTGGTATACAAGGCTTAAATTTAAGGACACTTGATTTTGGTTTTAAACTATGCACTTCCTACATCATCATCATCATTTATTGGACCCATGGATTGCCCAATCCCTGCTACTACAGGGCTCTGGGTCATGTAGAGCAACAATAAAAACATCAAACATAGAATACAACATGATTTCATACAAACATGGGCACATGTCTGTCCCCCATTCCAGAGCTAATAACATCCACACAATTTTGGTTGGCAAAACTGCATGGAAAAGGAAGTTAAAACTCCTCTACCCTGAACTATGGCACTGATTCAGAGTGAGAGTCCATGCAACTGTTATTTCCTTTTTAAAAAAATGTTGGGAAGATCCTGTCAGAGACCCCATTGTTTCATCTAGCTTGATTTGACGTAAGCAACACAGAACTAGCTTAAAAACAGTACAGACTTGTCAACTCTCATAAACTCATCTGAGATCTAACAGAAAAAATAAATTGCCACTCCAAGACTATTAGGCTATTTCCCTCAATTTTTGCAACTAGAAGCACTCCATGGAAGAATTAATTATGTTGAAAAGCTGGCTCTGCCGCCTTCTGTTTCATTTACAGCTGTTTCCAGTCTATGCATGATAAGGCTCGGCATGCAGATAGGGATCAATATGAACACAGCATTGTTGTGCAATATTTGTTTTATGCTTTACAACTCAATCAGTCAAATTCCGGAATAATATGAGAGAGTTCAGTTAGGCCCCAAACAGATAATTCTGCTGTTCTTTAGCTGAATAGTTTTTCTTTTAGGTTTTTAAAAATCTCTGTGGATCATATTTTATTCTTAAGCTGTTTTTGTACTAAAATATACTACCATGAGTACCATGCATGAGTCATAGAATGTCATCTATAATTTTTGTGTCAGTACTTCTGAAAAAGCTTTTTTATACCTTTTTTTAAGAACAGTTTTTAAACGGCAGTTGTTAAGCAAAGATTAAAACATGCCTTTTCAGCACTTGTTTCTCTCACATGAATGAAAGAACACAGTGTTCAGACATTTTGGTTGTAACTTTAATCACTCTGAGGTTTAAATGATACTCCTTGGTATTTAGGGCAAAATGATTCTCTTATTGCTTTGAAAAAGGTGATTACAGTTGTTTCCCAAGATGACTTAAATGATTCAGTTGTGTAGGCTTCCAAACAGTATTAAAATTTCTCTTATCATCAGAATGAGGTTTTCAGTCTCTCTGGTTTCGGCAGAACCCATAGCCCATTTTCATGTTTCTTATTACAGAAAACGTGAATTGAATCTAAGCACATAGGTCAGCTTGATCCCAGGAAAAAAGTTGATGAAGGGGGATATGGAGCTCCTTCTAGATTGCTTTTGAAAACCTCTGAATACCTCGTGTTGGCTGCTCCAAGAGTCTTCGTGAGTGTGCTGCTGCAAGAGGCAGGGTAGCAAACAGTGAGTGTTCATAGTGGATGCTGCACAAGAAGAGCACTGAGTACCACTAATTTAGTGCTTGCAATCAATCTTTAAGATTGCAAGGAGACAACATGTGTGACCGGACACCACATCTTGTGAAAGCACTTCTGGCATGAACCCATAGTTTCCAGCAGATTCTGAGCCATGCCAAAGTTACCTCTGGTGCTCATCCCTTCCTTGCACAGGTGTACCAACAACACCAGATCTCTGCCTCACATCCTGGAGTCTCCAGTTCAGCAAAATGGCAGGATTTGTATCTCACCCGTGCTGAATCAAAGGGCTTTTGTCACGGGTTGAGAAACACATTTCCTCCTTGTTTGATCAGAAACCCTGGAATATGAGCAGCAGGTCTTCGTCATGCTATGTCTTTAAGTACTTGCCTCCAGAAATCATTTCAGCTTTTCACAATCCTCTCCAGAGTTTGGGCAGAGCTGAATGATTTCATTCACAGTCTCCACAAAAATTCAGTAAAGCAAAACTGGGTAGTTCTGCTCATCCCTAACAGGAGGTAGTCTAGTAGATGGACTGGATGCAAGCAATTCAGAAAAGCCTTTAAAGGTCAGCAAGAACTTGCACTGTGTCACGATGGGCATGGCATAAGCATTTCTGAGTACAGACTTCGGAACAAATATCCATTTGCTATGATCTGCAGGAGACTTTACTACACTATCAATACCTAAGGATATTCGCTGCAAGAGCATTGCAGGGGAATTTTCATACAGTATACACACACGTGCACACTCACTGTATCAAACCAGCATGGATTCCTGTGGTGGATCAAGCTGTCAACATGATGCATTTAAATCTATTCCAATTTCACTGTATTGTACAGATGGCTGTTTGCTGTTAGATTGCTTGGCCATTATAAATCTTGTTGTCATGATGAATCGGAATTGGCTAAAGCAGCAATACACATGCATTGTATGCACTGCTCTCTCTCTCTTTATGATTAATTCTTCTAGTGGTACCCATTTGCATGAATGAATGTCAGTGTGTTTTCTGCCCTGAACATTTCCTCCCGGCTTCAGCTCAGCCAGGCTGACATTTATTACAAATAATAGCTAAATATTCTTGATTTAATGGCTACAATGGCCCTGCGTCTGAAGGTGATGTTTGTAATAAAAGGAGACAAGACTAGCTTATTAAAAAAATACTAATCAGATTGTATTTGTGATCATAATGGAGAGAGTGTGTAGTTACACCAGCACAGTGGAATAGCACTCTTTAAAATGCAGCTGTTAGAAGTCCATATTCAAGAACACATTAACTATTTTATTTCCTTTTCCTCCCCTTCCCCCATCATCTTGTTTGTTTGTTTGTTTGTTTGTGCACACGTGGCAGTAGGAAAGAGTTCAAGCTGAAAAGGGTGGGAGATGAATGCTTCTGATATTACTACTTATCTGCCTCTGGGAGATCAGTATAAAGTATCACATGAGACAAATCGAGCAGGCATGACACATTTTGGAACTTCTTCTGTGCAAACCCTGTTGAAATAAATGGGAATGCCCTTAACACATCTGGAGTAAACACAGCTATCATCTGGGGAGGCATCATGCTAGAGGCATAGTAAAAAATGCACTTTATATAAAGTAGTCCCCAATAGAAGCTGAGTTTCCATAACTCAGGGCTTGGACTGAATTTCAGAATTTTACCTTCCTTCTTAGGCAAAGGAGTGAAGCCCAGAACCAAGTTCCAGACAATTTTCCTTGAGGCCCAATGTAATACTTCTTTACCATTCTAAAGAAAAAAATATGGGTTGCATAAAGCACAAAATACATTTCTGGATGAAAAATCTAGAGATAATGATTGTTTATAGGAAGGATGAGATCAATGCAGCAAATCTACATGTCTTTGCAGTTGGCAGAGTACACTGAGATTTTTAGGGTGCTGCCTGGGGAGTGTGGAGGGGTTTTTTTTGGGGGGGGGGTTGTGGGGTTTTTTGTTTGTTTTTGGAGGATTACCTGCTGCCACCAAGCAAACAGCAGCCCTAGGTGTGTAAGTATAATGGTCAGGTATGCAAACTGTTCTCCCAAAGGTCTGTATGTGTGACTGGGAATATTCAAAAAGCAAGCCTCCCCTTGTTTATGCTTATGTGCATAACATTTGGTGAATATATCCTAAATGATTACACAAGTTAATGAACAATGTAGATCAGGGGTAAGGCCTGCCACTGTGATCCCATTTCCTCACCATGATAGGACATTGGCTCTGGGTTTGTTCATTTGAAAAGGGCTATTACGAACTGAAATGCTATATAAAATCATGTGTGGATCACAGTACTTAGCTTGAGATTGTACTATTGCCTCCAGTTCCTCAAATGCCAAACTCTGAATACATGAATTTGCCCTGTAGTAGGCTTGCCAGGTTCCCGGTTGGGGTGGGGGATCCCTACTTTTGTTGGCCTTGGCTGCCGCCGGCCACCTGGCCAGTGGGGGAAACCCCACCCCCAAACGGATGTCCCATGCAACAATAATGATGCACTGACGTCACATTGGTGTTGTCAGGGGCAACGCTCGACCTTTGGGGCAACACTCTATGGTAGCTGTTTTTACCATAGACTCTTGCCCAAGAAGTAGAACATGACTATGACATCACTGACACAATGACATCACTTCCAGAAGTGTGGTCAGCACATCACCAATGTCCCCGCCCACTCCAAAATGCCTCCCAAATTCCTTCGACAGCAGGAGAAAGGCACCTGGCAACCCTACCCTATACTGAATCAGACCATTGGTCCATCAAGGTCAGTATTGTCTACTCAGACTGGCACCAGTTCTCCAGAATCTCAGGTGGAGGTCTTCCCAACTGCCCGGTCCTTTTAACTGGAGTTGCTGAGGATTGAACCTGGGACCTTCTGCATGCCAAGCAGATGCACTCCCACTGAGCCACAGCCCCTCTGCTTCTTGATTCATTATTTACCAACTCCTCAAATGTTTTCAAGCACTGAGAGCCAGTTTGTTGTAGTGCGTAAGAGCAGAAGACTCTAATCTGGAGAACCAGGTTTGATTCCCTACTCCTCCACATGAAGCCAGCTGGGTGACCTTGGGCCAGTCACAGTTCTCTCAGAACCCTCTCATCCCCACCTGCCTCACAGGGTGTCTGTTGTGGGGAAAGGGAGGGAAGGCGATTGTAAGCCACTTCTTCGGGTAGTGAACAGTGGAGTATAAAATCAACTCTTGTTCTCCTCCTCCCCCTCCTCCTTCCCCCATCTTTTTCCTTGTCAAGTCACATGTGATCACACCTGAGTTCTTATGCTCCCCCTGCATCTCAGGGTGTAAATATTAGAAGATGTGGCAAACTCAGTGCACTGGCTCACGTTTTAATGTGTGAAGAAATATTAAAGAAGAAAATACGCCTAAGAATGTGTATATCAACCTTGCCTCACTACTGGTAACCACCAACAGGACATACACATCTTCTTGCTTTAGAAAGGAAACAAAGTAAAAGATAGCATTACCCCAAACCTGGAGTGTAGTTTATAGACAGGTTTGAGTCCAAGTACTTATAGTTTTATAACTGGACTCAAGCACATGTGCTATATCATAGACACCGGGGGGGGGGGGGGAGTCTTATATTTTCAACCAATCGTTTTTAGAAAATTGTTTTACAATTCACAAAGTTGATCAGTGAAGCCTAGTTCACAAAAATAGCAGACAAGGAAGGAAAACTATATATGGACTCAGCACATGACTGAATTCTTTCCCATAACAAAAACACATATATTCAAAGTCTCTATTTTTGTATTTGTGTGGAAAATCTGTATTATATTGAACAATATTTTTCAGAGCTCATTTACAACCCTATCTGGAGTGTTCCCAAACACCCAGACTCAACCTGTAAATAATAAGTGCCCCTGGAGCAGGCCTGTTTTATCTATATTTATTCCATGTCTCTGTCTACTTAGTTCTATTTTTTCCTAATATGCACCAGTAAAAAATCATTCACATCAGAGGTTTTAATTACTTGAAATATTTTTTTATTGATCACAGACAGCAAAGGCATTTTTGACAGTTTTCATGTTAACCTTTCAAAATGTCAATTTAATTTAAGAATACCATAATTTTTTTAGCCCTCTCTTTATGGATGATGCATACTGTGCTCAAATACTGTTATAAAAAGATGCTTTGGTTCCATGACAGTAATATAGTTGAGACCAGAAAACCAAATATGGACAAACCCACAACACTATGAACCATAAAAGCTCAGTGGTCTGCCTTTAGAAAAACTGGAGTGAACCTTATTGTTTTTATGCAGGACTATTTAGGTGTTTACATAACTTAACTGCAATCATAATTGCAATCAAATTTGGATCAGGAAAACAGGGTTCAAAATCCCAACTCCAACACTTGGTAAATTCTGGCAAGTTTTAAATCTCTTATCCCTCAATTCCCATCTGTAAAATAGGAATGAGAATGATTTATATTACAGTACTACTTTTTCTAAATAAAAATCTATACACAGAATCCACAGATTTCCATTTCAGTTCCCTATTTTTGTTATCACCATTATGTATACACTCTCTAGCACTGCCAATATTGCTTTGTCACCCTTTTAAAATATGCTGTTGAATACATATACTGAATGTCCTTGTCACACAGGGAATACCATAACCGAGATTTAAATGTGGCTTGCCATTTCCAAACCTGAGATCTTTGTACTGTCACACTTGTATCCATATAAGTGCATGCACTGGATCATTATTTACAACAACAGTTTAAACAGCCATGATTGCATTAGGAATCTACAAAGTCTGAAAAGCCCAAAACTAGCTGGGAAGACTTTTCAATCACATTACTGGACAGGACAGGACAGGACAGAAAGAGAGTCTCCCAACACATGAGTTTTTCGTAATGAGGGAGGAATGAGGTGCAATTCTAGCTTATAGACCTGGTAGTGCTCCCAGAGCTGGTGTGGAGGATCTAGGGCCGAGGACAGACTGGCAGTTTGAAGCGCAAGGAAGTTGTGGCAAAAAGATCCCACACAAACTGTTCCAGGTTTTCCCGGTCA
>NW_015170950.1:0-2939 GCF_001447785.1 Gekko japonicus
ATGTTTATGCTCCATCTAAGTCATTTCAACCAATATCAAGTAATTTAGATTTGGGGGGGGGATAGTTAAAACAATTAAAAACATAGCATCATTGTATCAGTTCATGCGGAGCTGTGGTGGCTCAAGTGGTTAGGATGCTGAACTGCAGGCTATGGAAGGTCGATAGTTCAGCAGTTCGAGACCCGAGTGTGCTGAGTGACAGAGTGAGCTCTCGTCTCTAGTTCCAGCTCCTGCCAAACTAGCAGTTCGAAAGCAAGAAATTGCAAGTAGATAAATAGGGACCACTTTGGTGGGAAGGTAACAGCGTTCCGTGCGCCTTGGTGTTTAGTCATGCCGGCCACATAACCACGGAAATGTCTTCGGACAGCGCTGACTCTTTGGCTTTGAAACGGAGATGAGCATCGCAACCCTAGAGTCAGATTCGACTGCATGCCTAAAACATTTGTGAAGGGGCCCAAGGGCTGCTGCCTGATTGCTCTTAAGGGAGAGATGCCCCAAATGACAGCAGGTCTGAGTTCAAGTCCAGCTGTTCCAGCCACTCTCATGAAAAAGAGATCCCTTCCTTAGAGTGCTAAAGGCTGAACTTTTCTGCAAGATATCTGGATTGAATCCTGTGCTCTGGCCTCCGCTGTCAGTTCACATTTACATAAACCTGCATTTGTCTCCAATGACAGTCTGGCTCTCCCTCTCCTCCCTCTCTCACACACTCCCCTCCTCTGTTTATCTGCATGCCAGCTCATTTTACAATCTTTTTCTGGGCGGACTCAATGCATCTGGCAGAGAAGTAGATGCTGGACTTTGGGATAAATGCTAAGAAACTTTGGCTGAGTGCACAAAATAGCTTTGTGGGTAACTGGAAGGAACATACTTTTGTGAGAGCACGCTTGGGTGACGGCAAGGCTAATCCCTGCTGATATTTCCCACTGTTCATAATCTCCTGGCTTCTCCCCCTCCACCTCCCCCCAGCCTTTCATATTACTATTGGGAGATTTGGTTAATATAGTGGGGTTTTGCCCAGTCATAGAAGCGTGATACGGAGTGCAGTAAGCAAATCTCCCAAGAAGGTTATTGCAAGAAAGGTAAACTAACGTTTATTCAAGCAGATCCGGTTCACATTCAGGCTGCAGTCAAAAGGAGAGAGAGAAGCCTATTTAAAGAGTACTTTCCCTCTCACAAATGGCCAGCTAATCCAGCATCATGTATGAGGGCATTGTCTCTACAGGCAAGATCTGCAGAGACATCTGTCTCCATGGAAGGCCATGTGAGTGAGTGAGAGGACAAAGAGAGAGAGAGGAAAGATCAGACAGCAGCTCCCAGATTAAGACAAAGGGAGGCATCCTATTCAAGGACATGACACCTTGAGTGATGTAGCGCCCCCCAATGCCTTGCATGTTGAATCGCTCCCTCGCTCCAGCAATTACAAGAGAACAAAGGCTGGGGGGAGACTGACCAGACAGTAGAGGGAAAGTGGGAGGTTAAAGACGGGCTCTGTGTTGCCCAAGGGAGGGATAGATCAGAAACGACAGCTGGACATTCATCCAGCCTTTGCACTCATTTTTTCTCATTTCTTTTCTTTCCCCAAAATTACTCTAGAGACCACTAGTTTGCAGAGGGCTCAGTTTAGGGTTGTCTGGAAACAGGCAGGATCTTGCAGGTGGGGTCATGGGCTGCATCAGTGGCACATGCATTCATGTCATCACTTCCAGGGGAAACAGAAGTGACATCCCATCACTCTAGGAATGACCAGAAACTCTATGATAAAATGACTTCGCCATAGTGGGAGGCCTGGCAACCCAAGCTCGGTTACACGAGGTGTTTTCTTCTGTCTATTTTATGACTTGTCTTTTTGCAACTGCAACCTCCAAATATAGCACTGGGATGGGGGGGGGGCAAACTTTAACCCTTTCCTTCCCTGCCATTTTTTAATTATTATTATTTTGCCGTGAACACACACACACACACACTTGTTTTTTAACCCCTGCTGGGTGGGAAGCTAAAAGAATATTGCTAAGTTCAAAGCTAAACAAAGCTAAAAGGATTTAATATCACAGTATTAAAAGTCGCAGCCACTGGAGAACATCTACAAAAGATCCAAAGCCAGATACCTATGTCACATGCACAGAAGGGGACAGGTATTTTTTAATCTCAGCCATTGGGGGTTGCTTCCTCCAGCAAAAAACTAACAAGAGAAGAAAAGGTTAAATGATCGCCTGTCTCTCCTCTTGCCCTTTTCCTTCTTCTTTTTTTTTAAAAAATAGTTTATTGACGTATTTTCCAAAACAAAAATTTCAAACACAAATTCCTAATACAAAGTATCCTTTGGAGATTCTTTACACATTTATTTCCATCCATCTATCTAATTTCTGCCATCTTTTTTAAAACAGATTTTCATCTTTTGCCAACAATATCATATTTAGTTTATCCATTTCTTTCATTTCCATAATTTTTGTAATTAACTCTTCTCTATCTGGAATTTTTTCTGACTTCCAGCATTTCGCTAAGAGAATTCTAGAACTAGTGAGAATATACAATATCACACACAAATCGTTATATTTTATCCCATCTGGTAAGATATTAAGGAGATATACTTCCTTTTCCTTCTTGTTAAAACAATTCTGGAGGCTGCAATTGCAAATGAAAACCCACCCCCACCCTCCTAAGCATCCATTTCCTCCATGGGAACTGGTCTCTATAGCTGTAACCCAAGGAAATCTCCAGGCTCCACCCCCAAATCTCCAGGAATTTCTCAGCCTGGAGCCTAGCAGTCAGGGGTCATTTCGTGGAAAAAGAGCTAGGGGAACTCATTAGCATAACTCATTAGCATATGCCACACACCCTGACATCACCGGAAGTGTGTCATAAGGCCACACCCCCTGACATCACCGGAAGTGTGTCATAAGGCCACACACCCCGCCCCCAACAGTCCCGGCCACCACTGC
>NW_015170950.1:3413-17566 GCF_001447785.1 Gekko japonicus
GACGATGGCAAAAACCCTCCACGATCCCTGGCCAAACTGGCCTGGAGAAAAATTGCTTCCTGACCCCAAAGTGGTGATCAGCATTTCCCTGGACATATAAGAAAGAGCCACAAGAACTAATCACTGAGGCAACCCTTCCTGCCTTCCCTCCCGTGATCTGCCTAAGTTCACAGAATCAGCATTGCCGTCTAGCCTCTGTTTAAAAACCTCCACAGAAGGAGAGCCTGCCATCTCCCGAGGAAGCCTGTCCTACTTGCAGTGTCAGTGGAAACAGGTACCATGAAGATTGAGCAGGAACAATGTTAAAAATGAATTAAACAACATCAATCAATCAATAGTGCAGTGCACTTGAAATGCAAATTAAAAACATACGCCTGAATTTAGCCTCTAGATTGAAACCACTGGACTCAATAGCTCTCAATGGACGTTAAATAATACAAATAAATACCCACAGGTTGATGACATACAAATAAGACCACAATCACAATGAACAGGACCAAATGTGTTTTGGCCCAATGGATCGACCTCAGTGGTCATTAATACATACATATGTCACAGGGCTCTTCTTGTAGCAGGAACTCCTTTGCATCTTAGGCGACACACCCCTAATGTAGCCAATTCTCCAAGAGCTTAAAGAGCTCTTCTTACAAGGGCTACTGTAAGCTCTTGGAGGATCGGCTACATTAGGGGTGTGTCGCCTAATATGCAAAGGAGTTCCTGCTACAAAAAGAGCCCTGCGACACGGAGAACAATGGCTGGTATAATAAGCCCAAACAGGTGTGGATTGGTTTTTGCACATTTTATCCTGTGTGGCCAAACAGTGACATAATTAGGATCATGGATCTTGTGCCACAATTTCCATGCTCATACTTACAATTGTATGACTGTAATTTAGATCCAATTTTTGCAGTTCATTCCCTCATAGTGTGTATGTATACATCAAGCAGCAATCTGACAAAATACCCAGTGTAAATGTCAGTCAAAAAAAAGTAGCAACAACATCAACAACAGGACAAATAGCAGTTCCCCAGTCCATATCAGGCTGGGGAAACGTGTGAAGGAAAAGCTTACAAACTTTGTTTTTGAGCCTCGGTCCAATCCAAGCCCAAGCCAAATTGGGCCGCCACATGCCTGAGAATAAAGTTTCCACACAGAAATCTCAGCGCCTGTTTGGTTTGAGAGGACGTGAAACCATCCCAGAAACACCGTAAAGTGTTGTTAGGCCCTAAATCACCCCCCCCCACACACACACACACATGGAGATTCGCTAGCAATTTCCAGCGGTCCTATTTGAGGTGCTGACATTCCGCTGCTAATGCCAGCCTCTCCCTCCCTACATTTCTCCTACGCCGCAAACTGGAAATTTATTCATAATCTGCAGGGTAAAAATGAAGTTGGGGGGAACTCCTTCCATATGCAACAGATTCCAGCCCCGAGAAATGCATATTCTGAATGTGGGGAAATCAGTCTGTGCCTGAGGTCTTGTTTGGATTAATGCGTTCCATTTTAAAGTCAGTTTTTAGCAGCAAAAAAAAAAATTCATGCTGAACCTCCATTCTGATAAGAACCACAGGGCTGCCTGGATATCTTTTTATCACATAATCCTGAACATGTGCGTAACAGTGGTCTCACTGATTGCTCGAATATTGCATTCCCCGGTTACAGGCTTGACTTCCTTTGCCTCATGTATAAAGATCGGCGTGGCCCAGAATCCCACTTCTTCAGTCCCTTTATGTGGACTCCAGGCCTCCCCCGCTACATCCTGTCCTAGTGTTGCCAGGTCCACCCCGGCCAGCAAAGGAAGAGAGGTAGGGTTGCCAGCACCAAGCTAGGAAACTCCTGGAGATTTGGGGATGGAGCCTGGGGAGGACTGGGACCTCAGTGGGGTACAATGCAACAGAGTCGACCCTCCAAAGCATCCATTTTATCCAGGGGGAACTGATCTCTGTAGCCTGGAGATGAGCTGTAGTTCTGGGGAACCCCGGGTCATGCCGGGAGGCTGGCATCCCTATCCTGTTCCTCTACTAGCATAAATAAGAACATAAGAGAAGCCAATGTTGAATCAGGCCAAAGGCCCATCCAGTCCAATACTGTCACACAATGGCCAAAGATACCCGGTGCCATCAGGAGGTCCAGCAGTGGGGCCAGGGCACTAGAAGCCCTCCCACTGTTGCCCCCCCAAGCACCAAGAATACAGAGCATCCCTTGCCCCAGAGCGAGAGTTCCTATCTATACCTTGTAGCTAATAGCCACTGATGGACCTCTGCTCCATATGTTTATCCAATTCCCCCTTGAAGCCATCCATGCTTGTAGCCACCACCACCTCCTGTGGTAGTGAATTCCATGTGTTAATCACTCTTCAGGTGAAGAAGGACTTGAAGAAGTACTTCCTTTTATCTGTTCTGACCTGACTATAACAAATTGCTCCAGTGCATAAACATAAAATAGTTCCGGTTTATAAAACTGCTAGCCAAAGAACAGCCTGTTGGTCGTGGGTCAGCCGAGCACGATTAACCTCTTTAGATGAGGAACGGGCATGTGAAGAAGTTCCCAGCCTGCAGCCAGTTACAGACAGCCTACTACACCCTTCTGTGCTGCCAAGCAACAATTCTCAGCCCGAGCAGTATCCAAGCTGTACAGCTCCTTGGCTCAGTATTAGTGAGCATCCCATCATCTATCTTGCCACCACCACCACCCATCTCCAGAATCGTTGACGCATAGGTCATAGAATCATAGAAGCATAGAGTTGGAAGGGACCTCCAGGGTCATCTAGTCCAACCCCCTGCACAAGGCAGGAAATTCACAAATACCTCCCCCTCCACACCCGCAGTGACACCTGCAGTTCCACGCCCAGAAGATGAAGAAAGCTTCAATGTGAGATGTTGAAAAGACAGTGGAGTGCGCCATTAGCAGCCCAGTGACACTGTTACCCCTACCAGCTTTGATTTAAGAAGCTGAATTGCTGCCTTCAGCTTCTTGGGGAAATTAGTCAAATGGCAGGCCTCAGCGAGAGGAGGGGTAATACCGGAGATCGTCCTACCTACGTCTACGGGGATTTTCCCCTTTACGAGAGCTCTTAATAACCAGACAGTTGCTTAACCGAAAGGGTTATTTTTATTATGCAGAAGAAAATCCTAATAAAATGCGCACACATACTGAAATAAAAGACATGTTAAATCATACACACAAGTAATGGCAGTACAGAGGTGAGAGGGAATAATAGGAAGGTGTCGGGGAAATATACTTTACCTATCCAGGAGATCAGGAGTCCCTGGAGCAGAGACTTGGAAAGATGGAAAATGGCCCAAACAAATTTGGGGGTGACCTGCCAATCAAGCGCCCAGGCAGGCACACAGAGACTGAGCGCTGAGTGTTATTTTTGTACCAAAAAACATGTCCAGAGGGCCTGCTAATGTGCACGGTCCCTCAGAACAAAGAACAAGATTACTTAGGGATATGATGGGATTAATCAGGGCTAGAACAAAGTAGTTTGGAAACTCTGTATAGAGTTCCCAGGAATGGACAATAGAGGCCAGAGGTTTCTTCTACATGTAAGGTAGATTTTGGATTGGACTCCTGATTATTTCTTTGGTGGCTGAAAGACAAATGGATTGCTAATTTAAACTAATCAAAATGGAAACAATACTGCTTGATGAACTACCTGGTCTTGGGGTGTGGGAAAGGGGTAAAAGGCAGGCCTTGCCATTGTCGAAGAAATGGGGGAAGGAAAGATGAGATCAGATTGATGGGATTAGCATCTGAGACTGAAAAACGTTACTCTGGGGCAAGGCAGGTCCATTGTCCAGAGCAGGGCTCTTTTTGTAGAAAAAGCCCAGCAGGAACTCTTTAGCATAATAGGCCACACCCAACAGCAGAAACTCATTAGCATATTAGGCCACACCTCTGACAGCAGAGCTCATTAGCGCATTAGGCTGCACCCCCATGTTACCAGAAGTGTGCTCATCCAGCCACACCCACCTTTTGCAAGTTGTTCTGTTTACCTTGTTTGTTGTCAAAACCCAGGGCTTTTTTGTAGCAGGAACTCCTTTGCATGTTAGGCCACACACCCCTAATGTAGCCAATCCTAATGAGTTTCTGCTGTTGGGTGTGGCCTATTATGCTAATGAGTTCCGGGTGTGGCCAACTTGGGAGCCAGCCGGAACTCCGTTCCTGTGCGTTCCTGCCCCAAAATAGCCCTGGTCCAGAGTATGCAGATGTCAGCAGAGTGGTGGGGGTAGTCACAGCTGTCAAGGCAAGGTCTCATGGGATTTCCAGGGTCATGTCCTAGGCATGATTATGGCCTGCCAGTCCTGGCTTCCATCTTTGTGTCCACTTATGCCATGTTGCCTGGTATATGGACTCCTGGGGTACCCCTATGGGGTCCATAGATGGTTGAAATGACCCCTCCTGATACAGATAGGGTTGGTGTACTTGCAACACCTGGATTCCTTGTTTCTTTTGATGGGTGGCAGCTGAGAATCCACAAAGCTCGTCTCTTTAGTATTCAAGCCCTGCAAGTGCTCCCCGCTTGACTCTCAAAGCCAAACCTGTTTATGTTGAGTGTTCTAAATTGGATGACCAATACTTCTGTGTGTTTGCACATTGCTGCTTTTGAACTGGCGCTCGATCCAGTAAATTCTCAGCATGCACCAACGTGATAAATTGTACTGGCCATTGATCACCATCAGCTGCGCAGGTACATTTGAAATGTAATAGCTTTGGAATGATATATGGTCTCTTTGCGATTAGCCTGGGCATACATAACCCAGTAAATCCTGCGTGTGGACAGATAGCAGCGACACAGACAGCAGCTAGGCTGAATGCTGCCAATTGCACAAACATCAGCCAATCAAAACCCTGCTCCTTTTGGAGGAGCAAAGAAGACATTATTGTGATTGGGTGGGGTGCTTGGTGAGAGAGAATCCAGACCATGTGAGCAAGAAACGTTTTGAGTTTTAATGTCCTGTTTTCAAAAGCAACCCTAGAAAGAGAAGAAGCAAGACGAGATGGCTTCCTTATGGCATGGCCACCCTTTCCAAACAGCTTTCATGAAGCGTTCAAACTGCCTGGCTCAGTCGAAAGGAATTTCTTTCCTGGGGAAGCCTGTCTTTTAGGAATTCCCTTGGCAGTGATGTCCTTTAAGAAGCCGACATATTCTTGCTTCCCTTAGAGCTGGCATTGCCAACCTCCAATTGGTATGCTAAATCTGAAAAACACTGGCTGCGGTCACACGGAGCATTAGGCATGCCAGAGAGACGGAAGATAGGCGGATTTTCCGGGTGTGATCTCACCGTCACATCTGGGAAGTTTAGAGCTCCCGTGCCAAACCCAAGGCTTCCCGCCGAAGATGCACGGTTAAAAACTAGTACCTCGGAGGTACTAGTTTCCGGTAACCGCGGGGCAAGGGCGGGCGTCTGTTCGCGTTTCCAGTGGTAGTTCCGGCGCCCGCCCATGCCCCCTTGTATAAAGGTGTGGGTTTTTTCCAACTGTCCATGGGATGCGCACGAGCACCCAACGGGGCATGTGCACACTTTGGTGTCTGGAGAAAAAAACACCTGTTTGCCGCGCCGCTTCTTTGCCACGGCGCAGGATTGTGGTGTGCTCGGCACCTCCCCCCTACCACGGGGCCTCCATGGGACCTCCACGGTACGTCTGCTGGCGCAACCGTGTGTTATTTTGCCCCGGGGCAAACAGCCACGCTTCCCCCCCGCATTTTCCTGCCCGTGTGCCCGCAGCCACTGTAATGCAGGTAGATCCAGATGGTCAGCTGTGTTGGTCTGAAGCTGTAGAACAAATTTAGAGTCCAGTGGCACCTTTAAGCCCAACAAAAGCCATGGCTTTGTGGAGTCGGTTGGCACACTGAATAGGCTTTAGTGTCAAGGGAAATAGTAGAGCTTCTCAGCTTGGTATAATGCTTGAGTGGTGGAGTACAACTGGGGACAGAGGATAAGTGCCTGTGCACATCCTTCACTAGTCCCCGAAGCAATGGGTTTAAATTATGTGCAGAAAGGTATCGGCTGGATATTAGGAAACACTTTTTTCCGGTCAGAGGGGTTCAAAGGTGGGCTCAACTGCCTAAGCTGCCTAGGGAGGTGGTCAGCTCCCTTTCACTGACAGCTTTCAAGAAGAGGCTGGATGAGTATTTGTCAGAGATTCTTGAGGCTGGTCCTGCATTGGGCAGGGGGTTGGACTAGATGGTCTGTATGGCCCCTTCCCACTCTATGATTCTATGACTCTATAACTCTTTCCTGGCTTTACCATATGTTTACAGCCTGATGAAGGATCGAAACAGAGATTTACCTGGGACATCCGTTGCCGTGGTTAATACTATGTGGTTAACCTCATGTATTATGGTTTAGCTTCATATGTCTGAATTCGACTTGTACTGCATCTTTAAAGAATAGCCAATAAGAGTTTTTTTTGTAATTCCAAATAGAATTTTGTGTGTATTTCTTCATTACAGTGTTTTTCTGATTTAGCCACCCTACGTCAGATGAAAGCAAATCCACAAGATGTATGTGGTCATCCACAAGATGTATGTAGTCATCCACCACTCACCATAGATCCCAGCTACCTAGGGCAAACTTTAAAGCAGGGGTGTCGAACTCATTTGTTATGAGGGCTGGATCTGACATAAATGAGACCTTGTTGGGCCAGGCCATGTGTGTCATAAAATGTAATGCCAGGTAGCGGAGATATAAACTTTATAAAGGACACAAACACAAAGTTGGTTTATACTTAAACTTAAAATAAAAACATGCTTAAAACATTAGCTCCAAAAGCTGCAAACCTACTTTTAATTTATTGACATTCATCACAGAAATCTCATGCTCAGAGTTCTGAGTCTAGGACCCAGGTTAAAACATGAAATGGCCGAGTGATTAAGAGAGTCTGGCGAAGCAAGCTATGATGCAGCAGCAGCAGCAGAACTGGAAGCAGGAGATGGTCAGTTCCACTGTGGGCCTGATGGAAGCCCTCCAGGGGCCTGATCCAGCTGCATGTTTGACATCCCTGCTTTAAAGCATCTCTAAAGGTAAAACCCAGGTTTGCTGCCATGTAATGCATGAAATGGCCCTGGCCAAAACTGTGGGATTCATACTGACAAGTCCACAGTTCTCTTGCCTCATTGTCAGCAGTGGAGGACGGCACATGGCATTGAGAGGAGATTGCTCGTCATCCAGAATTGATGGCCCTTTCTGGTCTTTACCCAGGTGGCTTTGCAAACCAATAGGAAACATACTCCATGACTAGCCAGCGTCACTTGGTACCAGCCAGCACATAGAGGGAGAACCGGAATGAGTTTTATTAATGTCTTCAGCTGGATAATCCATCATCCCCTCAACAATGCATTTCTGACAGTTAATTAGACGCCACGCAGTGGAATAACTAGCACCGTGCTCAGAATAGGAATATATTCCTGAATGACAGACCACACAAGCCAATGTTGCCAGTATGAGGCCCTGGACGTCTTAAGTGGGCTTTTTTCCTTTTCTTTCAAGAAGTTTGCAGAACTGCATTTGGGGAACATTTCTGCTCCATGTTTGCTTCATTAGTACCAAAAAGGTGAACTTGGCTCACCGGAAGAAATTCGGGCAAAATTCCCTTCTGGGATTCACCACAAGGGCCACCAGCTGAGATGGCTTCTTTAAAAAGATTGGCTATTTTCATGGAGGCAAAAGGAAACCTCCACTTTCAGAGGCAGTATATATCTGGGTACCAGATTAGTTGTATGCCTTTTTTCTCATTTATGTTCTGCTTATCTAATAATTGCCTCCCAAAGTGTCTAACGTCAATCAAGAGAGAGGGGATTTGCTCTCAATAATTACTATTTTTTTGTTAAAGACACAAAAAAGGAAGTAACAGAACGTTAAAAATCAAGGAGGGAGATCATTCGGGGAGCGACAGAACAAAGTTAGAATTTATATCCAATTGGAGCCAAGCTGATCTTCGCTCTTGGTGCAACTATGGATCTAGACCCTGTGTTTTCTGGGCAGTGGTAGAGTCCAGTTTATTCTTCCCTTTGCTTCTGCAATCTCAAGGCAGCAGGCAGTTAGAATCAGGGGTGCCTGAATAGCCATCAGTTTGAAGCATTTTCTGCCTGCTGGCTGTGAGGTAGTTTTTCATCAAGCAGTTTAGCTTTTCATGAGCAGCTTGAGCCAGTTCAGCAGATTCCTTTCCTTATATTTTAACTATACAGAACTCTGCAAATGCCGGAATCTCATAAACACACATTCTCACATGGCCTGATGGGGGTTCTAGTTTCCCTCCCCACAGATCTTTTTTTTTAAATATCTTTTTATTGGTTTTGCTAAAAGGTTTTCATAATACAGACATGTACTAAGTCAAGGTTTCTTCATATAGCAGTTAAGATAATTACTTACAGTTCAACGACATACAGCAACTATACAGCATGGGTAAATTTCTGTGAGTTTGATACTTTTAAGTTATCTTATGCGATCTATAAATATAACCATTTATGATAAATCTGTTTCGCTGGGAGTATATCATTCGTTATCATATAATCCAGCACTGGGGACCATATCCTTATAGATCCTTATAGAAATCTGCAAAGATATCTACTGTTTCCTTCCCTGAATACTTTAGCAGTCCTTGGTTGTTTTTATTGAGCCATTATTTCCTTTTATCTTTCACTCTCCACAACAAAATGCTAATGTTTTTTGCCAAAACTTCTGCTTAAGATATATTAGATTTTTTTTGTATTTGCATAAGCTCTATGTTCTCTAGTACTTTGCATGTTAGTTCCTAAGCTCTATGTTCTCTAGTACTTTGCATTCTGCTGTTAGTTCCTGATATATTTTCTTACTTCCTGTTTTCCAATGCTTGTCTTCTAATATTTTGATGCGGTTAGTTGTTTCTTTTAATACCCTCTCCTTCTCTTTTCTTATTTTAGATGTTTCAACTATCAGGGAACCTCTGATCATCGCCTTCATAGTGTCTCAAACTAGAGAGGCTGAAATTTCGGGCATTAGATTCTCTGAGAAGAAATTTTTTAAATCTGTTTCAATGTTTTCCCTCACCTGTATGTTCAATAAAAGCTTTCTGTCCAATGACCATTTCCTGTCTCTGTATTTTTCTGTATTGATGTCTATTCTTCCCTCCAGCTAGGAGTGATCTGTTAGGTACTTGGTTCCTATCTCCATAGAGATAACTGAGTGAGTTAATGTTTGAGAAATGAGAATATAATCAATCCTGGTAAAAATCAAATGTCTGGGTGAGAAATAGGTATAATTTCTTTCTGTCGGGTTGAGTGTTCTCCAAGCATCGCATATATGCTACTTCAAGAAAAGATGGGTTAGTCTTTTGTTTAGTGGTGCTTTTAGAGCTTTGTTGGGGGAGGGCCAAGTTCTGTCAAACCTAGAATTGGCTATGTAATTCAGGTCTCCTCCTATTATAAGCTCCCCCTCCTGAAAGTGTGTGAGCTTTGTTAGTACAGCATCTAGAAATGGTATTTGAGTTTTATTTGGGGCATATATTGAGGCCAGAGTTATTATTTTACCCTCCACAGTGCCCTTTAGAAATATAAACCACCCCAATGGATACTTCTTTGTACCCTTTATTACGAAATTTAAGTTTGTTGAGAAATGAGACTGATATTTGCTTTATGAATTTATATTTGCTGACACACGCTACATGGATTGTGCACGCACACACACCCATAGGCTCAGAGAAAGCTGTTCAAATCGCCTGTTATGAAAGTTACACATAGAAGGTGCCTGCCTGCATTTCATGTTAATGAAGTTTCCAATACACAGCTGCTAGCCTGGGGAAGAAGCACACATCGCCATTGTGTCAGCAGAAACAACAGCTTAAGGATAAGCAACCCCCATTGATGAACTGTTGAAAGACACGTATACACATCTCTGCTTAACATCTGAAAGAGCATTTCCTATTAGTTGACTCTTTGATTACCTGGGAAAGGCAAAAGTTCTTGGAAAGTAATATTGCTACTCTTCTTGATTTGCTAGAGCCTGGCGCCTGAAGTTGGGTAGGGTACAGATTAGTTTTTAAAATAGGATCATTCCCTGAACGAAGATGGGTTTCTTGAATAAATAAGATGTGCATTTTATTTGCCTTGTGTGTTTTATTTGCTGTAAAACCCTTTTTCTTTTGATTACGTTATTCAATCCTCTAATGTTGACCGATATTATTTTCATGGCTTATGGTAAATATTTCTGACTCCCAGCCCAAGAATATGTCACCAATCGCTTATCAGAAATCTATTCTTCTGTTCTGGTTGTTGGGTTTAAAGTGCTTTGTTTTGTTTTATTTTTATTTTTTATTATTATTTTCCCCCTCTTTTGTTTGTTTATTTGTTTGTGTTTATTTTCTCTGTCCCCTTCTACTCTTAGTAAATATCAAAACTTGAGTCTGTAGTGATTTCTTTTTGTCTTTAGATGTGTGTGATTCAACCTTTCACCCAGCTGCTGTATGATGCCGTATGTGTTCAATATGTGTATGTACTTTAACCTCCTTAGAATAATACTATCAGACTTCGTACAGATAAGAGAATCAACAATCCAAATTAATTCCCCCTCCCCGCTCCCCCCTACAACAATCAATTATTTCCCCTATTAATAAATAAATCAATTAGTATATTGTTGTTAAATTAAATTAATCTAGCAGACTATAATGCACAAATTAAACAGTTCAACAATAAGTCAGTGTTTTCGGTTTATGTCTAAAAATTGTTGGAATGCGCTGGAAAGAGGTACGGCTAACCTGTCTTCCTCATCCCTCCGGTCAGCCTCCAGTCAAGTCCTTTTAAATAGGAGCCAGCGAACTTGCCCCCCCCTGGACCCTAGTTACTATTAAACATAGGCAAGTGTTACTCTCCTTAGAATAATACTATCAGACTTCGTACAGATAAGAGAATCAACAATCCAAATTAATTCCCCCTCCCCGCTCCCCCCTACAACAATCAATTATTTCCCCTATTAATAAATAAATCAATTAGTATATTGTTGTTAAATTAAATTAATCTAGCAGACTATAATGCACAAATTAAACAGTTCAACAATAAGTCAGTGTTTTCGGTTTATGTCTAAAAATTGTTGGAATGCGCTGGAAAGAGGTACGGCTAACCTGTCTTCCTCATCCCTCCGGTCAGCCTCCAGTCAAGTCCTTTTAAATAGGAGCCAGCGAACTTGCCCCCCCCTGGACCCTAGTTACTATTAAACATAGGCAAGTGTTACTGAACAGCCCCAACAAAGAACATACAAACTATTAAACTTAACTTTCATTAACTTAAATAGCGGACCCTTTTATTATTTATTTTAATTGTGCCCTCCCCACTGATCTGTTCCCTCAGCATACTGCTCTGCAAAACTGTTTAGATACAGGGTGATCAAATCCATCAGTTATTTCTCAGCCCTTTTAAAGGCCATGCCTTTTTGTGTTTCATCTAAGTCCATATTATAGATGCTCCTTCATACGTGCATATTTTTGCACAGACTTCACTCAGGTGTGGGATCAGTTTCTTGTATCATGCAGATGCCAAAGTAATTGCAAGGCAGAAGAAATGAAACTCCACCAGTGCAACTACTGTGCAGCCACAAAGCTGTTCAACGTCTGTTTGAATTGGACAGCTGTGAGCTGAAGAAATCCAGCGCTCAGCTCATGAGTGATCAAGGGTGTCCAAAGTGATGCAATCAAGGATGAGTGATCAAGGAAGTCCGGCAAGAGTGTTCATTGCCACATACGTGGCACTGCTAGTTAGGGCCAAGTCCTCTCTGGCAGAGATGACAAATGCAAGTTCCCTTCAGCTGCCTATCCTTTCACCAGGAAGGGGCCATGACTCAGTGGTAGAGCATCTGCTTAACATGCAGAGGGTCCCAGGTTCAGTCCTTGGCATCTCCATTTAAATGATCTGGCTGTAGGTGATATGACAGACCTCTGGCATCTTCAGTTAAGGATCAAGTAATAAGTGATGTGAAGGACCACTGACTGAAACTCTGGAGAGCCGGTGCCAGTTTGAGTAGACAGAACTTACCTTGATGGACCAACAGTCTGATTCAGTATAAAGCAGCTTTTTGTATAAGGCCAGGATGGTCTAACCTTTTCCATGATGTTCATCTCTTGATGGCTATCTGACCAGTGCTAAAAACTTTTTATCATGCTGTTGAGGTTCGCCTGGTATCTCCATTTAAATGTTCCGGCTGTAGGTGATATGACAGACCTGTGGCATCTTCAGTTAAGGATCAAGTAATAAGTGATGTGAAGGACCACTGACTGAAACTCTGGAGAGCCGGTGCCAGTTTGAGTAGGCAGAACTTACCTTGATGGACCAACAGTCTGATTCAGTATAAAGCAGCTTTTTGTATAAGGCCAGGATGGTCTAACCTTTTCCATGATGTTCATCTCTTGATGGCTATCTGACCAGTGCTAAAACCCAGAGGATTCCATGTCAGCTGATATTAGAGAGCCAACCAGGTGAGAAGAACCCCAACTTTCATGCCCTTTTTATGAGTTTCTAGAGACATCTGGAAGCAAGTAGTATGTGCGACTCCAAAAGCACAGTTACAACTGGCACACTTTAACATTTCTTGCAACAAGGCAGCAGTGCACAGGGAACCTCCACAGCCTCAGGCACTAATCCTCTGAATTCCATAGCCAGGGGGCAATATCAGGGAAAGACCTCAGCCTCTATGTCCTGTCATTGGCCATCCAGAGGAACTGGTTGGCCCCTGTGTGAGACAGCATGGTGGACTACATGGACCATTGGTCCGATCCAGTAGGGCTCTTCTTATGATTCTCATGAAGGCCTCGGCCTCTATGCCCTGTTGTTGGCCCTCCAAAGGAAGTGGGTGGCCACTCTGTGAGACAGGATGCTGGACTAGATGGACCACTGGTCTGATCAAGCAGGGCTCTTCTTGTCTCTTATGAAGACCTCGACCTCTGTGCCCTGTTGTTGGCCCTCCAGAGGAACTGGTTGGCCTCTGTATGAGACAGAACACTGGTCTAGATGGACTACTGGTCTGATCCAGCAGGGCTCTTATGTTCTTTTGTTCTTATGACATTCCAGGGCTAAGCTTGTGCATGATTGTCATGAATCTCTACCTAATGCCACGCATGAGGAAAGCTTTACTTCCTCGTCACTCTCCTGCCAAACTCAGGAATCTTTTTGCCTGGGCTCGAAAGCCGCTTGTCAAATACTATCAATAGCTTCCACATCCCAGTCATGGAGAGAGACAAAGGAGACCCATATTGAGAAAGCGATGGCAATGGAGGTTAAGGGGAGCCAGGCCAAAGCCTCTCTCGTTTATCGCCCGCTAGCAGAGGTTGTGCCATCCGCCAAAGAGAAAGGACCTGCCATCTCCCGCCAGCTGCTTTTGGAGAGGTGTCAACAGCAGACTCAACAGCATGCAATTTTGTGGTAATGGATTGCCACCTGAGCCCTTTGCGAAGGGGCAAGCATGAGAAGCCAGGAGGACGCAGCTTACATTTACCTGGACAGATGGGAGCAAGATGCTCCGTAGCCGTCCTCTTTGTATAAAAAAGCCTTTGGAAGCAACAGACTGCCCACCGGGTTCATATGGCCTCAGTGGGGCTTTTTCGTGTCTCCCTCTGTCTCTCTCTCTCTTCCTCTTTCACCCCAATTCTGCCCTGAAATCAGTGAACCAAAAGAAGCTGGCAAGTGTATGTTTGATTTGCGTTTTCCACCGATGGTTCTGTGCCAGCCTCCGTCGTGGCAAGTCGGAGAGTTTCGCTGCACAATCTGCCAGTGTGCTACAGTCAATAGAGCATCAGACTAGTATACAAGAGACTCAGGTTCAAATCCCCCACACTGCCTTGGAAGCTGGCTGGGTGACCTTGGGCCACTCACACTCTCTCAGCCCAGCCTACCTCACAGGGTTGTGGTGAAGATATAATGGAGAAGGGGAGAATCTTGTGAGTTGCTTTGGATCCACATAGGGGTGAAAGGCAGGATATAAAGTAAATAAATCAATTGAAATGCCCTTCTGTATTGTGACGTCTCCCTGAGTGCCCCTCTTTCTGTTTCAGCCCAATTCTGCCACGAAATCAGCTAGGCAGGTGCATATTTGATATGTGATTTCCATCAATAGTCCTTTCCTAGCCTCTCTTTTTGCAAGTCAGAGAGCTCAGTTGCGCAATCAGCTAGAGTGGTGTAGTGG
>NW_015170950.1:17646-27674 GCF_001447785.1 Gekko japonicus
TACCACCACCGTGCGACTGCAGAGCAGTTCCGCCGCGTCGGGCTGACTGGCCAGATGAAATATCGTGGCCCATGGCATCCCCCCCCTTTTTTTGCCCCCATTGGGATATGCAATAGGGAGTAAGTATTGTAGTCATTATGTATCCTGTGAGATGTGCATTTTTGCCGAAACTGTTTTAACTGTTGACTTTTACTGCACTTGTGCCTTAATTGTTTTAACTTGTTGTATTTTTATCGCACTTTTGTGCCTGTGTAAGCCGCCCTGAGCCCGCGTGCGGGGAGGGTGGGGTATAAATGAAATAAAATAAATAAATATTCTGTGTTGTGATGTCTCCCTGGGTGTCCCTCTTTCTGTTTCAGCCCAATTCTGCCACGAAATCAGCTAGGCAGGTGCATATTTGATATGTGATTTCCATCAATAGTCCTTTCCTAGCCTCTCTTTTTGCAGGTCAGAGAGCTCAGTTGCGCAATCAGCTAGAGTGGTGTAGTGGCGTTTAGGGCGTCAGAGCAGGTGCTGGGAGACCCGGGTTTGAATCCCGACTCTGCCATGGAAACAGATTGGGTGACCTTGAGCCAGTCATGCATTTTCAGCCTGGCCTACCTCACATGGTTGGCGAGAGGATAAAATGGAGGAGAGGAGATCGATGGGGTTTGGGTTCCCATTGAGGGGAAAGGTGGGATGTAAATGAAGGGAATACAGGAAAATAAATCATGCGCTGCAGGTCTTGTTGAATCACTTGAGACTGGGAGGAGGGGATAATCTTATGTAAAGCCCCTTATTTTTAAAAAACAACAACAACACACTTTTCCTGAATGTGGAAAACTAGACCGATTTCCCACAAGCCGCTGCGCTGCCCTCGCTCTTCCCTTTCCCCCGATTGTATGAGTTAATTTCCCACTACTTGCTGTGCAGTCGCGTTTTGACCCGCAGCATCCCCTGATTCCCCCCGCGTCTTCTAGATCGAGAAGATGCAGGGGAAACCGGGGGATGCTGCAGGTCAAAATGCGGCTGTGCAGCTAGTGGAGGGAAATTGACGAATACAATCGGGGGGAGGAAAGAGCAAGGGTGGCGCAGCTGCTTGTGGGAAATCTGTCCTAGCGTTTCAGGGGAAAGAACTCTTGCATTTTCTTTGTGCAAGCGGTTTTTTTTCAGGGGAGAAATAGGGGTGCCGGCCTCCCGGTGGGGCCCGAAGACCTCCAAGAATTACAACTCATCTCCAGACTCCAGGGATCAGTTTCCCTGGAGAAAATGGCTGCTTTGGAGGCTGAATACTATGGCACTACATTGCACTGACGTCCCTCCCCAAGCCTTGCCTTCCCTAGGCTCCACCACCACCCAAACCTCCTGGAATTTCCTCATCCAGAGCTGGCAGCCCTAGAAAGACACAGGCCTGCAAAGCTCCACCCAAGCAATTCTGCTGATCGTAAGGTTTGGCTCGCAGTTCCCTCTGAATCATCAAAAGTCAGCGGTGTCCCGTGAACACCAACGGCCTGCTTTGCCACGAGGTAAATAGGACTCCCGTTACGGATAGCCTTTGATTTCTCGGGAGCCCATTAAGAGAGACGGCGAGCCAATGTTCTCCGCGTGCGGTTCGCTGCCTGATCCTGTCAGCAATTGCTTGAGCCAAAAAGAAAAAGAGGAAGGCTATTTTTAAAAAGTTCAAGCAAGCGAAAGGGTTTTCCAAATGGGTCCTCTCCTGTTTTTGCGTGACCACATTTATCAACCTGTCTCGGGAATAAAGTTTGCTTTATTTCTTTCTTGTGGTGAAGAACCCCGGCCTGCTGCTGAAATGGATGCCATTTACAGAAGCCTTTGACCGAGATCTGTCCACCTTTCTCTTGTGCATCGTTGACTTCATTTTTTAATGACAGACCCATCCTAGCAGTCTGGACCAGCAGAAGCAATATAGCAATAAGTGCCTTTTCCCAGCTCAGTGTTGTATTCACACACAAGCACCATTCTGACCGTTGTTTCCACTCCAAATCATTGTTGGGGCCTGCATAAAAAAAGAAATAAAAAGAGGTGGGATATGAAATGTTTATTCGCACACAGATAGCCGGGAATTAAATGAAAAGAAGCATATGCAAGTGTTTGTTTGTTACTTCCCCGGTAAAGCCCTCAAGACATTTTTTCCTATCACACACATTTATTAGATTAGCTACGGAGTAATCTCCCTCGAAATGTGTCTGTCTGATTGGGATAGCAAGGGGAGAAGAGGTTGTTCGCTTCAGGAGATAATATTTCCCCATTAAGTAAATGAAGCAAATTAATTAGTTTGTATTCAGGCCGAGCGTTTCAATGTTATTATGGGGACTTGGGACTTTGCGGGGCCTTTTCAAGGAAAAGATGGCAGCGTCTTTTAAAACTGATGAATAGATGAATGACTTCTGCGAAACCCTGCTTCCTTTCGCTTACTATTTGTATGCTACAAAACACACTGATGTTATTATTAGCAACGGCGGCTAAGTCCGAATGGCTCGCTGTTTTCCCATTAGCATCTTCTGTGCAGCTCTGCCAAAAATCGCTTCCCTTGTTTTGGACCTGCCCCCCTTCTTGCCAAAACATTTGCTTAAATGTTTAAATTGCCCTCACTGGACCTCACTTGCCGTCCCCTTCAATTACCTCGTTGCATAGCCAAATGTTGTACTAGTGTGACATCAGCTGCTGGTGGGGCAATCCCAATTGGATCAAATTGACCATGTGGCTAACCGCGAAAACAGGAAGAAGCAGTAGCCAGGGGGGAATGGGGCCTCAGCAGCAGCTGCTGCTGAGAAAATAGTGGTGTCAAACAGAATGAACGAGAAATGAATCTTTGAGCAAAGTAGTTTTCAGGGGAAATTGTTCCCTCACCAAATTTTCTAGCTGTGAACCCCCCCTCCCAACATCAAAACTGGTAAATATCTGGCACAGAGCTGCTTAGCTTAGAACTCTACAATATATGCCTATTAACCATAGTGTGGACCCCTACTGGACTGGGCAGAACAGACATCCAATGTAGCATCCTGTTTCCAACCATAGTTAGTCGGCCTCTGGGAAGAGCAAAAAAGGTGGTCTCCATAAGAACATAAGAGATGCCAATGTTGGATCAGGCCAAAGGCCCATCCAGTCCAACACTCTGTATCACACACTGGCCAGAAATACCAGGTGCCATCAGGAGGTCCAGCAGTGGGGCCAGGACATTAGAAGCCCTCCCACTGTTGACCCCCCCAAGCACCAAGATGACAGAGCATCACTTGCCCCAGAGCCCCTATCTATACCTTGTGGCTAATAGCCACTGATGGACCTCTGCTCCATATGCTTATCTAATTCCCTTTTGAAGCGGTCCATGCTTGTAGCCGCCACCACTTCCTGTGGCAGTGAATTCCAAGTGTTAATCACTCTTTGGTTCTAACCCGCCCACTCAGCCATTTCATGGAGTGCCCACGAGTTCTTGTATTGTGAGAAAGGGAGAAAAGTACCTCTTTCTCTACCTGCTCTTTCCCATGCATAATCTAATCAATCATGTTCACCCCATGCAAAGGTATGCCACCCATGGATACCAACTGCTGATAGGCCAATCTGCCTGGCTTTCCCAGTCCTTTTTTAACAGCCATGTGCATTATGTAACCATCACTTCAGTGTGGTATAAAGAAGAACGGTACATTTACCCCCAAAATATTCTCCTTTGCTCTCTTCCTTGCCAATAAGCTACAGAAATCAACACCACTCGGCCCATGGGAAGCTAACATCTCAAGAAGAGTTATAGCTGTGTTTTCTGTCCGAATTGTACAAGTCTCCTCCTGCAGGGTGATTTAGCTGAATTTGTTTGTTTGTGAATGATTCAGAAATGCAATCATTAATGATCAGGCCGAAACCGACCATCTGCCCTTTGATTTATGCACATGTTTAGATGGGCTCTTAGAGGAGTTTCTGTTAGATTCATGCAAACCTCGACTGGATCCTGCTGTGTGGGGCAACAAAGAATAGATCCAGCTCATTGCCAGAAATGGAGCGATGCACGTAGACAGTGCAGAACTTGGGTTGCATGTATATATGCTCATGTACATGTGTGTATAGCCATGCTCATGCCAATGTGATTATGCAATGTAAGCTTGGCACCCCCAGACAGGACTGACAGGAAGTCTGCTGCCTGTGCATGCAAGCACGATGCCTTTGCCGCCACATGGAACTGTTCTGTGCATAGCTCGTTGTATGCAATTCCACAGGAACATCTCTGAATTAGTGCCACCACTGACACATTCTTCGGCTTTCCACCAAGGGCAAGAACCTCTCAGAGTGCCAGATTTTGACCATATACCCAGTTGCATGCACTACTTAGTGCTTGTTCCAGTGGCCTTTGCCTCCTCCTAGAGAGACCAACCTGCCTTTAACCCCAAATGTAAAATTGCAAGGATGTAGTTCATACAAGCCCTGACATGAATAGCCCAAACTAGCCTGATCTTCTCAGATCTCAGAAGCTAAGCAGGGTCAGCCCTGGTTAGTACTTGGATGGGAGACCACCAGGGAAGTCCAGGGTCACTACACAGAGCCAGGCAATGGCAAACCGCCTATGTTCATTTCTGCCCTGACCAGGATAACCCGGGCTGGCCCGATCTGATAAGATCTTGGATGCTAAACAGGCTAGGATTTGGATGGGAGACTACCAGGGAAGTCTAGGGTCTCACAATGCAGGGGAAGGCAATAGCCAATCATCACTGTTAGTCTCTTGCCTTGAAAACCCTACAGCAGTGGTGGCGAACTTATGGCACGGGTGCCAGAGGTGGCACTCAGAGCCCTCTCTGTGGGCACACGTGCCATCGCCCCAGCCAGGCCCAGACCATCATTAAAGTGTCGAATTCTCTGCCAAATAATTTTAAGTAAATGAAAGCATTTGGGATTGCGTTCCTTACTTTGTTTGGATCATCTTAAGTTAATGTAGGAGTTGTTTTTTCTAAAGCAAAACCTCAGTATTCAGGTTAAATTGCCGTATTGGCACTTCACGATAAATAAGTGGGTTTTGGGTCGCAGTTTGGGCACTCGGTCTCTAAAAGGTTCGCCATCACTGCCCTACAGGGTTGCCATAAGTTGGATGTAACTTGATGGCACTTTACACACACACACACACACACACAGCTCACACAAGAGATAACAACCTGGGCACACAGGGTACTGTGGGACTCCTAGGTTAAGGCAATGAGCTACGGCCTGGGGTTAAATTTCCATTCAGCCATGAAGCTCCTTGAATGACCATGGAGTTAGTCAATGTCTCTCACCTTAGCCTACCTCAACAAGTCCGTATGAAAACAAAAAAAGGGGAAGAAGCATGTACATTATCCTGAGCAACTTGGAGGAAGGGTTCATTGATTTATGGACAACACTCTTGTGAGGTAAATTAGACTGAGAGGTTGTGAAGGGCCTAGGAACATTCGGCAACCTTCCATGGTGGAATGGAGACTCATTTGTGTGTTTCTCGCTTTTCTCCCAAATGGAGACCCCAAGCAGTTTATCACCTCATTCTCCCTTCTTCTAACTTATCCTCACAACAAAATTACTGTGAGGTAAATTAGACTGAGAGGTTGTGAGGGGCCTAGGAACACTCGGCAAGCTTCCATGGTGGAATGGAGATTCATTTGTGTTTCCCACTTTTCTCCCAAATGGAGACCCCCAAGCGGTTTATCTCCTAATTCTCCCCTCCTATACATTATCCTCACAACAACACTCTTGTGAGGTAAATTAGGCTGAGAGATAGGGGTTTTAAAATTTTGTTTTATTATTTTCTCAGGGAAAAAAGGTGGGATATAGAAGGGAAAAGGGGGTGGAGGAAAATATAAATTCATCAGGCTTACCAAATAATGTGAATCGTTACGGACAACTACTAAGATCAAATCTATTACCAAATATATTACATATTTCAAATCCAGAAGCAGACATTAAAACATCCATCTTACAGAATTTTGGGATAGATTCTGTCATTAAAAAGTAAACAAGAACTTTCCTAAGGTTAGCGATCATCTATTAATGATAAAAGAAATGACATCTTGAACAACTGAATGAACTTCTTTGCTAGAATTGAATCACTGTAAAATCCTTTCGTGAAAGCGAAAAAGGGGGAAGAACCATGTACATTATCTTGAGCTCCTTGGAGGAAGGATTTATTTATTTATTTATTTACAACACTCTTGTGAGGTAAATCAGACGGAGAGATTGCGAGGGGCCTAGAAACACGCGGTGAGCTTCCATGGGGGAATGGAGATTCAAACTAGGTTGTCCCAGGTCCTAGTCTGACATTCTAACTACTACACCATGTCGGTTTATCCATACTTCCAAAAGGATGACAAGTATTTAAATGCATATACGGCATTTCGCGCCTCTAGACTTGCCAGCCTCCAGGTGAGGCCTGGAGATTTCCCACTTTTACCACTTATCTCTCGATGACAGAGATCGGTTCCCTTGGAGAAAATGGCTTTATACCCTGCTGAATTCCCTCCCCTCCCCAAACTCCCCCTTCTCCAGGAAGCACCCCCCAAATCTCCAGCTATTTCCCAACCCAAAGCTGGCAACCCTACCCCCTCCCCTCTCCAGACAATCTGGGTCACAGCAATGAAAAAGGGTATAGAGAAGATACACGCGGTTCTGTCCCACAATGTGGACAGATTGGATCTGAGTGGCATATTCTAGAGAGAATTTCTCCTCTGGAGGAATTCAGAAGCGCCGGGTCGATTCTGAAGCCGAACATCTTCCCAGGAGCAGCTGTTAATAAAAATAATTGTCTCCATAGCTGCCGCTGCCGCTCAGTGCATCAAAGAGAAACACTTAGCAGAAGATCGGAAAGTGAGACGCAGATGCCATCAAAGAAAATCTGGGCAGAAATTGGCAAGGAAGCCTGGGATTGTTCCAGAAACATATTTCCTACACCATGACACAAAAGCAAAATATATTTAGCTATTGACAAAGATGCAGTTTTGAGAAAATGGGACTCTATCATTCAATTTCTCCATTGATCGCTTCTTTTTTAACCGGAGCTTTGTTATTTCTATCATTACTTGCTGGTACTGCAGCCTTCAGACTAGAGAGAGGTGTGTGCTTAAAGAGTTGGCCTTTATTTACGTCAGACCTGGAATTGCTGCCAAAATGTTACCTATAGAGAAACGGAGAGCAGATTTAGAGGGTATAACTGAAAGAACTTTTTTAGGAATGTTGTGGGAAAGACCAACAGGGTGGTGTAGTGGATACAGTGGTGGATTGGGACCCTGGGCAACCCAAGTTCGAATCCCCACTCTGCCATGGGAGCTTGCTGGGTGACTTTGGGCCTATTATAACCTGTCAGCTAGGACTACCTCACAAGGTTGTTTTTGGGGTGAGAATGGAGGAGGTGAAAATGATCTTCTAAAGGCTCTTTGAGTCCCAAGTGGGGTATAAACAGATAAATGCAAATGCATTTATACCCTTCTAAGCTCATTCAGTTGGATGTAAAAGGGTGGATTTCTGCTTCAGAAGGCACTGGAAACCATTTTCTGGAGAAGGTAAAAACAGCTTCGGAATGTCTTTTTTCCTGTGAGAAATTGGCAGGGGAGGAAAAGGTTAAAGTTTTCCCATTCTTGGCTCATTTTCTTCCTTGATAAGTCAAGCCCTGCAGCTGCATTTGTACAAGGACAGAATTTTTTGAAAAGTAAAGCGAAGAGATTACCAGCTGTAGTTGACCCATTAGTGGGGATCTGAACCCTGATATCACTGTTCTGATATTTTAACCATGACACTTTGGTATCTGACAGAAGAAGAAGAAGAAGAAGAAGAAGAAGAAGAAGAAGAAGAAGAAGAAGAAGAAGAAGAAGAAGAAGAAGAAGAAGAAGAAGAAGAAGAAGAAGAAGGGGACGGACTCCCAGAGAGGCTGACAATCTCCTTCCCTTCCTCCCCGCACAACAGACACCTTGTGAAGGAGGTGGGGCTGAGAGAGCTCTGAGAGAACTGCTCTTGAGAAAACAGCTCTGAGAGAACCATGGCATGCCCAAGATCACCCAGCTGCATGTAGAGGAGTGGGGAGTCAAACCAGATTATATTCCGTGCTCCTAACCACCACACCAAAATGGAGCTTTGACTTCTCGAAAGCTTACTCCGCAAAAATCTTGTTAGCCTCTAAGGTGCTCAAATCTAGCTGCATGACACCAGAGTAGCACTACCTCCTCCTTTGAAAAACCACCTCTGTGTAGCATCGTATTCAAAAACTCTTCTCTGTTGCAAGGCTAACCCTTCCTCACTGATCCATTTGAGTCACATGTTCGTCGAAACAAAGTTTCTCTAGGAAAGATTCAATTTAGATTCTGCGGGCCTGCTTTTTAAAGTGTTAATTAAATGGCAGAAGATTATGGGGGGGGGACATATTTATGGAGGTCTTCAAGCATCCGACATAACTTTGTTGGAGAGCCTGATAAGCAATTATTTCCACCCCGTATAATTGTAGTTTTTTTCCCTCTCTCAGCTTCATTTATCGTTTCCTGTATTATGTCTTTATTACGGAAGGTTCTTATGTCCGGATTACTATCTTTTGTCTTCCTGTGCCAAACTCTCCAATATTTCACAGGTGAAAATAGAGATATGCTTATAACAACCCCTCTGCTCACCCCAAGGATCACAAAGCAAACCCCCTGAGATACATTGCTGAATGCCCATAACCACCTGGAGGGGTGCCACATTCATTGATTCCTCAATGGCCCATCCTCCACTGATTGAAGCAGCAAGAGAATGTGTGTTGTTGGAGTTAAAGACACACTAGAGGGAAACATAACCATCCTGCGGTGCGTTGTCAATGGTTCAGAGTATACCTTGGCATCTGCGGAGTGTGAAATGGCAAACTGTGCACCGCGTGGCATCCTTGTTTTCATGTGAATACATTTACATGCATGTGCAAGAGAGATAAGATGTATCTACCAAACCGCCTACGCTGGGCTTTACATCCTCGATTCTCTGGGGAGAAAGCAGATGCCTGAAGAAGGACAACAGCAGCAATTTCTGCTCACAAAAAGTTCACAACAGGGAAGGTGGTTTCCCAGAGACAAGAAAACAGAGATTATCTCTGATAAACAGGGACAGTTTGTTTGCTTGCTTGCTTGCTTGCTTGCTTGCTTGCTTGCTTGCTTGCTTGCTTCATTTGTACCCTGTCTTTACCTTACGGGGCATCGCCCCCATTTTATCCTCACAACAACCCTGTGAGGTGGGTTAGGTTGAGAGTGTGACTGGCTCAAGGTCACCCAGTGGAGCTTCCATGGCACCAGTGGGGATTCAAACTCAGGTCTCCCAGCCAGTAGTGTGACATGCTTAACCACTACCCCGAACTGGCACAGTGCTATTATAGCTTGCTAGTCATGGATGTGGCAGAGATGAGAAAAGATATCCCCACTATATTGTAAGGTGCCCAGGGATTCTGTGGTGTTGGGAGTGATAAAGCCCTGGGCAGTGATTGGCTGAGATGCCCTGATGTCACAGAGTAGCCAGGTGGACCTCCAGTTCCCACTGGCTCAGACTCAAGACAGGGGTAGGGCAACCCTAGAGAAGGAGGGCACTTTTATTTGGGGGGAATCATGAAGGTAGCCTTGACCTGGATGGCCCAGGCTAGCCTGACCTCATCAGATCTCAAAAGCTAAACACAGTCATCCCTGGTTTATACTTAGATAGGAGATCACCAGGGAAGTCCAGTGCTGGTACTTGGAGGCAGGCAATGGCAAGCCATCTCTATTCATCTCTTGCCTTGAAAACCCCGTGGTGTCCCTGTGGACAGGACAGTGCCACCAAGTTGGCTGTGACTTGGAGGCACTGTCCACCTCCACCGCAGGACCTCGGACAGCTCCTTGATGGCACTTTCTACCACCAGTGAAAATGATTAGCAGCAGAAGAGGAAGAGGAGGAGGAGGAGGAGGAAGAGAAGGAGGAGAAGAAGGAGGAGGAGGAGGAGGAGAAAGGAGAAGGGAGAAGGGAGAAGGAGAAGAAGGGAGAAGGAGAAGAAGGGAGAAGAAGGGAGGAGGAGAAGGGAGGAGGAGGAGGAGGAGGAGGAGGAG
>NW_015170950.1:27768-37214 GCF_001447785.1 Gekko japonicus
GAGAAGGAGAAGGAGAAGGAAGAAGAAGAAGAAGAAGAAGAAGAAGAAGAAGAAGAAGAAGAAGAAGAAGAAGAAGAAGAAGAAGAAGAAGAAGAAGAAGAAGAAGAAGACTTGGATTTATACCCCGCCCTTCACTAGGAGTCTCAGAGCAGTTTACAATCTGCTTCCCTTCCTCTCCCCATAACAGTCACCCTGTGAGGTTGGTGAGGCTGAGAGAGCTCTGAGACAACTGGGATTGGCCCAAGGTCACCCATCTGGCTTTATGTGGAGGAGGAGTGGGGAATCAAACCTGGTTCTCCAGATTAGAATCCTCAACTCTTAACCATCACACCAAACTTTTTCATGCACATCTAGTTACATGTTGGAACCATGAGATGTGGATGGCTATTAGTTTAGATGTTTGTTTGTTTTTTACCGAAAGGGAGGGGTTAGACAGATTCATGTATTGAACAATCAACTAGTCATGCCTCTGACAGCCACATATTGATGACCACATCACCACGGAAAGCCCACCCTGCCTATGATCTTCTCAAAGGCATTACTGTTGTAAAGAGAAGGTTGGTTCAGATGGACCATGGCTGGATCCAGCAAGACAGGTTTTATGTTACAAGTGACAATGATTCATCAGTAACTTCCAAACTAGAGGTCGTAAGTTTATCTCCTTCCAGCCATCCAGCTAGGATGAAATAAGGACTCTTCACCCAGGATGTCTTTGGAAATATATTGAGCTTCCTCAGTGCTGGCAAACCACTGGAAATGAAAGGAGACCAAGGACCGGCTGCCGTTAATTCCTTCCTCATTTGCTCTACAATCTCCTTAATTGCGGACTTTCTGTGCTATTCATCAGCTCTTACTTCCTGGTGAATGCTTTGGCTAATAGCCGTTCTATTGATGGGACCATCTCCCAGAGCAGAGAAAAGACCCAAAGCGGCGTAGATTAAAAAATGAATGGAGTGTTTACCTGTACATCATTTTAATGGATGGTGAAATCCATTCTCATGATAGGCCCATAAATGTCACTTTCTGTCTGCCACAGCAAAATACTTGTGTAATGGATGGCATGCTCTGTTAATACCCAACAAGAAGCCTTTCAGTGAAACCTGACTTGCATCCTTCACACTCACCTGAGCTCAGAGTGGAAGCTTCATCAATCCCATGGAAGGAGAGATGGGAAGGGCTCCAGAAGGCACCTCCGGGCACAGATGAAGGAAGAGATGCCACTGATGGCAGCTGGGAAGACAGATGCTCTTTGACCTCGATGAGAAGTCAGCAGCTTTCCCGGCTGCAAGGGAATTCTCTGGTTGAGCTTGCGTGTGTTTCATAAGCTCTGGGAAGGCAGCCATCTGGCCTGCCAACGGCGGCCATGATCCAGCCAAAGTTAGTCTCTCATAAAGCCCAATAACCACAAGGGAGGGAAGTTATGTTCTTGCTGGACTCTCCAGATGAAATTAGCTATAGCAGAGGTGTCGAACTCATTCGCCACGAGGGCCAGATCTGACATGTCACTTTGTCGGGCCGGGCTATGCGTACCATAAAACATAGTGCCGGGTACCGGCGATGTAAGCTGCGTAAAGGACAGCAGCTGGTAAGCTCTGAGTTGCTGTAACCTCCTTGCAAGACCCCACAGGCTGGGGGGAGGGTGTAGAGGAAAACCCATTTGGGCGGACTGGAGAGCCAGCGGTGCAGCACTGGGCCACGCTGCTTGACTGCTGCAGAGGAGGTTGTTCCGCCATGCTGAAGCCACGATCAGAGGGGCTCTGCCCACTCCCCCCCTGAGCAGTCACCTGTTCCCTCCCATGCACTAGTTGCTCACAGGCCACATAAGAGCCCTGGGCGGGCCAGTTCTGGCCCCCAGGCCTTATGTTTGACAGCCCTGTCTTAGAGGGATGAATGAATCACACACACACACACACACACACACTTCTGTTTCCATCCTGCTGCCGGCTGCTCTCTGCTCCGCCATCTATTCTGTCTAACTTCAGGTTTAATTCCTATTTAGAGAATTCACACCTGATGCCGCCGTATACTGAATCAGTACTACCACCTCTCCCCACCCCCACCCCCACCCACCAGCCAATAAACCAATTACCTTCTCATAGTATTTGATCTCGTATTCCAAAATGATGCCGTTGGGTTGGTCCGGTTCCTGCCAGATGAGGGTGACACTGTTCTGACCCACGTTCTCTTGGTGAATGGCCAGCACCTGGGACGGGGCTAAGAAAGCACACAACAGAGAGTCATGAAGGCGGTTCTCCCAGATTAGAGTCCGCGCACTTAACCACGACACCAGCCTGGCTGCTTCCGGCCCCCAGGCCTTATGTTTGACACTCCTGAACTATAGTATTGAATTCTGACTTCATCTTATCTACTAGGATTATTGGGTACAATCCCCATATTTATTTATATTTAATTCATTTCTACCCCGCCTTTGTCCCCAACAGGCAACCAAAGTGGCTTGCATCATTCTCCTCTCCTTCCCTTTTATTCTCACAACAACCCTGTGAGGTTGGTTAGGCTGGAAGTGTGTGACTGGCCCAAGGTCACCAAGTGAGCTTCCTTGGCAGGGTGGGGATTTGAACTTGCATCTCCCAGAGCCTAGCATCTCCCAGAGCCACACTGGGTCTCTTAAAGAGAAATTGTGCAGCTAAAAGGGGTTAGAGACTGGCATCAGACTGAGGGTTAAAGCCTAAGGGATCTTTGGTTTAGAAAAGGTATTTAGCAGCCCGAATAGCCCTGATGGGCCCTCTCTTGTCAGAGTCCAGAAGTTGTAATGTCGGCCAGGGCTATTTTTGGGCAGGAACGCACAGGAACGGAATTCCGGCTGGCTCCCAAGTTGGCCACGCCCAGGAGGAACTCATTAGCATAATAGGCCACACCCAACAGCAGAAACTCATTCGGATTGGCTACAATTAGTGGTGTGTGGCCTAACATGCAAAGGAGTTCCTGCTCCAAAAAAAAGCCCTGGGTTGTGTCAACAAACAAGGTAAACAGAATAAGAAGCAAAAGGTGGGTGTGGCTGGATGACCACACTTCTGGTAACATGGGGGTGTGGCCTAATGTGCTAATGAGCTGTACTATCAGGGGTGTGGCCTAATACGCTAATGAGTTCCTGCTGTTGGGTATGGCCTATTATGCTAATGAGTTCCTGCTGGGCTTTTTCTACAAAAAAAGCCCTGATGTCGGCCATAGTTAGTACTTGGATGGGAGAGCACCAAGGAAGTTGTTACACAGAAGCAGGCAATGGCAAATCACCTCTGCTCGTCTCTCGCCTTGAAAACCCCATGGTCTTGGGTTGGCCGTGACTCAGTTATGACTGGACAACACACCATTATTATGATCAAGACTGTTTACTTTGTGTAGCAGATTTCTGGGCGGGGGGGGGGGGGCATTGCATTAGTGACTCGGTGGCCTACCAGAGGCATTGCTGGCATCTCCTATGACAAAAGTGGTCCACAGCCACCATATGTGGGAGCTGCCGTGGTGGGCCACACATTGGCTGCAAAAGCCCCCATGTCAGCCATCCCAGGAGAGCAGAGATTTAGATAGGTTAAGAAAAGTGCATAAATTAAAGGGAGACTAATTGTGGAAGGAGACTCATTAGTCACTCAATAAATAGTATTAGAGGCCCTGAAGGAGTTTTACAAGATTGTGGTTATTAACCTTCCTCCTCTGACTAATTGCTTTTCATCTCCTCCCAATCAGTTGGCACCTTTCCATCCGAGTCATCCCATCTTGGTGCCATCATTTCATTTCAATGTCAGTGAAGGGGGGGGGGATTAAGGCCAACGTGTCAGTTCCACTAACTGTGCCAGGCCTGATTTTGCGCCCTACTCAGGGCTGTCGGACTGCCTCTGTTGCTGATATGAAACAAGGTGCCAGGGCCTGGCCGATTGGGTTGGGCCAGAACCAGCAGGCCTGTGGTTTAGTTGCTTTGTGTATCATTTTGCTGCAGTGGCTCAAGTGGTTAAGACGCTGAACTGCAGGCTGTGGAAGGTCGGTAGTTCAGCAGTTCGAGACCTGAGTGTGCCGCATGACGGAGTGAGCTCCCGTCTCTAGTTCCAGCTCCTGCCAACCTAGCAGTTCGAAAGCAAGACATTGCAAGTAGATAAATGGGTACCACTTTGGTGGGAAGGTAACAGTGTTCTGTGCGCCTTGGTGTTTAGTCATGCCGGCCACATGACCATGGAAACGTCTTCGGACAGCGCTGGCTCTTCGACTTTGAAACGGAGATGAGCACCGCAACCCCAGAGTCGGACTCGATTGGCTTTCGAGCAAGGGAACCTTTACCGTTACTTTACACTCAAGACAACATGCATTCGTGGCCATGACCACTCATACAGCATTGGGCACCAGTTAGAAATTATATGACAACACACAATTCCCTGACATCACAGTTGGCTGTTTTTGTAAACTATAACTAGTCCCTACCCTCTAGTCACCCCAACACAAGTCATGTTTTTCTCTAACTGTTTGGTCTCCACCACACTAGCTCCAAGCACCCTGCACAAAGGTCCGCTCAATCCACCAGGTTCACTGTACAGTAAATATAGTACAGTAAATAAAGTAGATAGCCGGAACAGTGACGGTATTACTAGCTAGAACGTGTATTACTAGAACGTGTACTTATGCTGGCTATATAACTCTCATCTTTCTGTGGTCCACACTTCTTTGTCTGTGTATGTCGCGTTATGTAATGAATGTATTGTACTGTATAAAAGAATAAAAGTAAATTTTTTAAAAAAGGTTTAAGCAACTTGTAGCCAGACCTAGCAGTTTGAAAGCAAGACATTGCAAGTAGATAAATAGGTACCACTTCAGTGGGAAAGTAACAGCGTTCCGTGCGCCTTGGTGTTTAGTCATGCCGGCCACATGACCATGGAAACGTCTTCAGACAGCGCTGGCTCTTCGGCTTTGAAACGGAGATGAGCACCGCAACCCTAGAGTCGAATTCGACTGACTTTTGAGCAAGGGAACCTTTACCTTTACCTAAAAATGCACAAGGAAAAAAGACAAACGCGGACCAAGTCTAGATGGTTCCTCAAGTCCAAAGGTATGCACATGGGAAAGAGCTGTATATGACAACCAGCGTGGTGTAGTCTTCAGAATGTAAAATTAGGATCTAGGAGAATCAGGTTTGAATTCTCACTCTGCTATCAACATACATGAACACATGGAGCTGCCTTATGTTGAATCAGACCCTCCGTCCATCAAGGTCGGTATTGTCTACACTCAGACTGGCGATGGCTCTCCAGGGTCTCAGGCAGAGGTCTTTCCCATCACCTCCTTCCTGACAGTTTTAACTGGAGATGTGGGGGGGGTGTTTGCAGGGGGTTTGCCCTCTCATGAAATTACCTTCTACTGAATCAGACTATCAGTCCATCAAGATCAGTATTGTCTACTCAGACTGGCAGGGGCTCTCCAAGGTCCCATGTGGAAAACTTTCACATCACCTACTGCCTGGACCTTTTAACTGGAGATGCCATGGACTGACACTGGGACCTTCTGCATGCCAAGCAATGCCAAGTACAATGCCTTTATTGGCATAGTAAATGTAACATGACATTTAGGATCGATATATAGAATTAAAATCCATACATAAGTTAAAACATAGATACATAAGATTTTATAAGAACCAATTGATAATAGCATTAGATTTGGCTTTAGGAATTTCTTCCAGAAATTCTGCAACCGCTCGAGTAATTTCCCCTGCCAAGTCATTCAATAAGAACCAACAACTGATGGCAGCCTTCTTAGGATCAATTACCTGGGATAAATTTCCAAACAATTCCCAACGTAAATTGTCATTCAACTGACACTCACGCATTATATGCTGGATTGATTCCGGAAGATTCGCACCACAAGGGCAAAGTCTCTCATAAAAAGGGGTCTGACAATATCCCCCACAGAGAACATTAGAGGGGACACATACACACACACACACTTTACACTCACACATTGCTGGCTTAACATAACAGCAGAAGGGGCTAGTATGGACCTTGGCCATAGTTGGATTTCCCACATCATGTCCTAATTTCTTGTGAAAGCAGGCAGGGAAGGAAAGGAATATCCTATATGGCACTTGTATAATGACACACTCTTGAAAACAAAGGAAAAAAGATTCATAGAACAAGGAACAAAAATATAACCAGGCTTCCAGAAATCAGTGTTTCTAGTTCTTATCATACAACTGTGTCTTGTGGATGGTATTTAGACTCTGAGGAAAAAATAAAATTTTTCAGGTATTTGAGGAAGGGAGGCTTGGATGCAGGGGTCGTTTCATAGAAAAAGAGCTAGAGGAACTCATTAGCATAACTCATTAGCATATGCCACACCCCCTGACATCACTGGCAGCACCAATAATACTTGCCCCAGACTGAGAGTTCCTATCTATACCTTGTGGCTAATAGCCACTGATGGACCTCTGCTCCATATGTTTATCCAATTCCCTCTAAAAGCCGTCCATGCTTGTAGCCGCCGCCACCTCCTGTGGCAGTGAATTCCATACATAAATTAAATCCATACATAAATTAAAACAGATACATAAGATTGTATAAGAATCAATTTATAGTAGCATTAAATTTGACTTTAAGAATTTCATCCCAAGCAATGCTTTACCACTGAGCCGTGGCCTCTCCCATGGAAGCTTGCTAGGTGACCAGGGGCCAGCCACACACTGGCGGCCTAACCTACCTCACAGGATTGTTTTGAGGATAAAATGGAGGAGAGGTGAATGATGTGAAACTCCTCGGGTCCCCATAGGGGAGAAAGGCAGGGTATAAATGAAGTCGATAAATAAAGAATAAAAGGAGGGGACATGGGAATGCAAAACAGGGTGCCAGCAATATCATAAGGCGTTCTGCTGGGAGTCGGACATTGATGACTGTGAGGAAACTTCAAATGGTTCAGTATGCCGAAGCAAGACTCAATTGCCGTAGGTATAGAGAACGTAGTTCTTAGAGGACTTCATTGGATGCCAGTTCATTTCTCAGTACAATTCAGCATGTTCTGATCATGCAGCCTTGGGCAGTTCCTCCCGTCTTGGCCCACGAAAATCAATGGTCAGACCGGTTCCAATCTGCATGGGATTGCCTTAAAGCCCTAATCAGTCAGGAGGTCGAGGAAGGAGCTCCACCTACTCCCATCCGCTGTGGTTGACATCGGAACCCCCACTTCATGTCCAAGTATGGCAGGCGGTGGCCAGGAAACATGATGAGGGGGCGACATGACATGATAGACGTTTACAAAATTATGCATGGGATGGAGAAGGTAGAGAAAGAAGGCCTTTTCTCCATTTCTCACAATACAAGAACTCGTGGACACTCAATAAAATTCATGAGCAGTAGAAGAAGAAGAAGAAGAGATTGGATTTATACCCCGCCCTTCACTTCCCAAAGGTGTCTCAGAGCGGCTTACAAACTCCTTTCCCTTCCCCTCCCCACAACAGACACCCTGTGAGGTAGGTGGAGCTGAGAGAGCTCTTGACAGAAACTGCTCTTTTTCAAGAACAGCCCTTATCAGAACTACAGCTTGCCCAAGGTCATCCAGCCAGGTGCAAGTGGAGGCGTGGGGAATCTGACCCAGTTCTCCCAGATTACAGGGATCAAAGGAAGTCCTTCGTCACCCAAAGAGTAGTTAACATGTGGGATTCACTGCCACAGGAAGTGGTGGCGGCTACAAGCATAGATAGCTTCAAGAGTGGGTTGGATGAACATATGGAGCAGAGATCCATCAGTGGCTATTAGCCACAAGGTATAGATGGAACACTGCCTGGGGCAGTGATGCTCTGTACTCTTGGTACTTGGGGGACAACAGTGAGAGGGCTTCTGGAGTTCTGGCCCCGCTGGTGGACCTTGGTGGCACCTGGTTTTTGGCCACTGTGTGACACTAAGTGTCACACTGGATGGGCCATTGGCCTGATCCAACATGGCTTCTCTTATGTTCTTAAACAGGCCTTTGCTGTGATGGCCCCTCAGTTGTAGAATGAGTGGTTTTCCTGCCTTCTGGCTAAGGTTGGGAAATTTGGAGATTTGGGGGTAGGGGTTTGGGGAGGGGAGGGACCTCAGCTGGGTATAATACTATAGAGTGCACCCTCCAAAGCAGCCAGTTCCTCCAGAGAAACTGATCTCTGTAGACTGGAAATCACTTGTAATTCCAGGAAATCTCCAGTGGACTGGAAGGAGAAACTCTTGTTGTTGCCTGTCCTTACATGGCATTTCCTAAGTGAGATGGAAAAAAACGGAGGGGGGGGGCTGTCAACTGTCAGTGGCTCTCCATAAAATATTGCAGGCAGCAGTAGATTCAAGAGTGAAGTCTACAAACCTGAAACAAGTCAGGTTGCTAATGATAAGGGCGTTATGCCTTAAAGGGGGTTCCTGGATCTGCAGAATAACTCCCTTTCAGTCTACTTTCAATGGAATTTAGCCATCATCCACAAGTGTGTCCGGCCATTTCACAGCATAAAATCCAGTTGCAAAGTGAACGGAAAGTGCATTTGAAGTTAGTCTCTACATGACAGTACTTTGGCCCATAAACTTTCTCATTTTTGCAGCCATGCACAGATCATAGCAATTTTTTGCTGTTTGCCAAGACTGGTAGCCCTTGACATTGGCTTTTATAGCATTCAAATGGCTCCAAGAGTAGTCATGATGGTGTCAGCAAGCTGCCATGGTGTTGTATGTTGTATTCTGCATGATGTACTCTTCTGGGTTCACCCCCCCTTAGGTGGCCTCTCCTGTAGGTGTTTACTTTCTGTACTAGCACCCTGCGGAACTGCTCAAGGTTGCACAGCTGGAGGTGGGAAGTAGTTATGGCTTGCTTGTTTTGTTTTGTATTCCGAGGCCTGAGAACTGTAGTATGAACCGTTGTGTTTCCAGGGAATGGGCACGAAGTCTTATCACACTCCCGCCAGTGGGAATTGGGCCCATTGGTCCCGTCTCGGTTCAAGTTCCTTTATTATGTTTCCTTTGGACTGTTGTAGTCATTACTAACAATGATTTTGTTCCTGATCTAATCATCTCTTCTAATAAATTCTATTTTGTTCATCAAACGTGGATTTACTTTGAATGAATGGGGAATCGGACAGATGGGCAGAACTAGTTAACGTTTGAATTGGCTTGCATCTTGGGCAATCCATCCAGAAACTAGGGTCACGATCACACACAGAATTAGCCATGCCATAGGTGCAAATGCTTGGCAGATTTTAAGGGTGCAATCACATGCAAACATCTGGGAAATGTCCCGCACCCATCGGCAACCCATTTTGCTCCATTGCAGAAGCGGAGTAAAAAAAACACTAGGGAAAGTCCGGTAGCAAATGGATTTGCTATGGGCCAGGAATGGACTTTTCCCTGTCTTATCGCGTCAGTGCGTTGTCATGGCGTCAGGATGGTCTGATTGGGCCATCCCAACTCCATGCTGTCCACCCCCCCCACTCTCACAGTCGACAT
>NW_015170950.1:37326-37664 GCF_001447785.1 Gekko japonicus
CACGAAAACCGCGGACACACCCCCCCCCCCCCGATTCACCTCTGGTTGCATCTGATCATGCAATGGCGGGCTGCCTCCACAGCTCCCAGGGACTGTGTGATCGTGCAACTGTGGGTCAAATTCCAACGGAGCAAATAGCCTCGCTTCTCCCCCCCCCCACGCGCGCGTTATCTCACCCGTGTGACCACAACCTGAGAACACCTGTTGCTACAGGAAGTGCCAGTGTTAAGATCAGAACATACAGCAACGGAAGGACCCTAGATGAAGGTGTTCTGCCTGAGAAGTTCATTGGCTGCTACTGTGTCCCCTTCCTGAGAGGTTGCGTAAATGTATTTTAG
>NW_015170950.1:37732-63501 GCF_001447785.1 Gekko japonicus
AGCGTTTGTTCAGTGTCTTTAAAAGGCTCGAGTCATGACGGGGGAGGGAGCAATAGAGAATCGTCTCCCGACGTGCTCATTAAAGGCATAGAGTAATCCTGCCACAGAAGGGAGTCCAATTTGCCAAATGTGTGTGTCTGTGTGTGTATTTGTGTTGGGGGGGATGCTTGTAAAAAAAGCACATCAGTGGTTCTTTCCTGCCCTTAGAATGCTTATCTGCGTCTAATAAGCCCTGGCACCTGGTAAACCTAGGCTTCATGCCGAGCAAATATTGTATCCTGATCTCAGTAGAGAAATTCTTCTCTCTCATTTCAGGGTTTTTGGATTTGTAGTCCATATTTTAATTTTAATTTTATTTTTTAAGGAAAAGGACCCTGGCTGCATTCTCAAGGTCGCTTTGCTTTGCACCTCAATTTAGCAAAGCAAAATAAGCACAGATTGGTCCGTTTTGATCGCCATCTGCACAAATGGCTTTTACAGTTCCGGGGGTAGCCTGCCCATTTAAAGAACTCAGAGTAAGTCATCATTACACAAGCCAAACAGAGTGGGCAACCATAGATCTTCTACGGTGGCATCTGCATTCTGGCTGGAGAGGCTTCCAAAATCCTCCTCATCCAGATTTATTGCACATTTTGGGATGTCGGATTCTCTGGTCTTTACTCCTACTGAAGTGGAACAAACGCAATCAAAACCCTCCATTGTCTGTTTCCAGATTTTCTACAGAGTGTGGCACCTGCGCTGTGTTCTCAGCCTAGATGGGTTGATCCTAGCAGGGCTGCCAGCCTCCAGGTGGGGCCTGGAGATCCCCCAGAATCACAACTGATCTCCAGACTACAGAGATCAGTTCCCCGGCACTGAAAGCTGGACTCTGTGGCGTGGTACCCTGATGAGGTCCTCCCCGTCCTCAAGCCCCCCCCCCCCCCCCAGCCTCCACCCCCAAATCTCCAGGAATTTCACAATCTAGATTTGGCAAACCTATCCTACAGAACAGGGGTTTGGGGGGGGAATAAAGGGCTCAGCATGCTTTATATATAGCTTGGGGATGGCCCATTTCTTTGATAAGTTGCTGCCAACTGGTTGCCAGGTCTGTGCTGCCAACGAAAGGGTCTGCAGCTCAGCGTTGGAGTCCCTGTTGGGCATGCAGAAGGTCAATATCAGTCCATGAAGGACGGTATTGTCTACACAAACTGGCAGTGACTCTCCAGTATTTCAGACGGTGGCCCTTTCATGTCACCTACTACCTGGTCCTCTTAGCTAGAGGTGATGGGAATTGCACATGGGACCTCCTGCATGCCAAGCAGATGCTCTACCAGTAAGCCACAGCCCCTCCTCAAGAACACATGAACACACACAAAGCTGCCTTATACTAGATCAGACCCTTGGTCCATCCGAGTCAGGATTGTCTACTCAGACGGCCAGCAGGTCTCCAAAGTCTTGGGCAGAGGTCTTTCTCATCGACTATGGCCTGATTGCTTCACTGGAGATGCTGGGGACTGAACCGAGGACCTTCTGCATACCAAGCAGATGCTCTACCAGTAAGCCACAGCCCCTCCTCAAGAACACATGAACATACACAAAGCTGCCTTATACTAGATCAGACCTTTGGTCCATCCAAGTCAGGATTGTCTACTCAGATGGCCAGCAGGTCTCCAAAGTCTCAGGCAAAGGTCTTTCTCATTGACTATGGCCTGTTCACTTAACTGGAGACACTGGGGACTGAACCGGGGACCTTCTGCATACCAAGCAGATGCACTACCACTGAGCCACAGCCCCTCCGCAAAAACACATAAACACACAAAGCTTCCTTGTCCTAAACTTGACCCTTGCTCCATCGAGGTCATTACTGTCTCCGCAGACTGGCAGCAGCTCTCCAGGGTCTCAGGCAGAAGTTTTTCACATCACCTGATCCTTTTAGCTGGAGATGCCGGGGACTGAACTTGGCACCTTCTGCTTGCCAAGCAGATGCTCTTCCGCTGAGCCACGGCCCCTCCCTTTTCCAACAGTCCACACAGCTGCAGGCAAACCGGCACCTGATCCCCCCTCCGTCCCCCGTCCCCAAGCCCAGAGCCTCTCCAAGCCTTCGGATGATAAACACGATGTAATTCGGTTAAACGGGGAGGGAAGGCAAACTCATCATCGCGGAGCGGGTTCTTTCTTTTTTCCCCCCCTTCCATTCAAAAATGAAAACACCTAATAACAGCTGCGTTTGCAGGAGCCGCAATGGCCAATTTTGATTTCTCATAAGAGAGAGCGATGATGTGTGTCTCCGGGAGAGCCGTGCGCAGCTGCAGCCGTCTCGAGTGCAGCTTTAACCAAGTTTCTGGAACAATGTGATAGATGGTATCTGCATAATCCAAGGGACGCGGAATCGTAACTGAGTCGAACTCCTAATGGGCAATAAAGCCGAGACTCACAATACACCTCATCAAGTGCCTAATCAATTACACATATATTTGTGCAAAGGGGCAAAAGAACCCCAAGGATGTCAGGGGCGGTTATGCTTTATATTCTTGGAGCTTTGGGGGGGGGGCAACAGTGGGAGGGCTTCTGGAGTTCTGGCCCTGCTGGTGGACCTCCTGATGGCACCTGATGGCAACTGATGACACAGGTGCGTTCAGACGGGGCGTTTCTGCCGGCAGAAACGCGTTCATACTCACCCTCCATTTTGCGGAGCCCTCCGTTGGACGCCCGCTCACACGCTGCGGGCGTCGGCGTTTGTGTTTTTTTTTTAAGGACTGTTTGAGCATGCGCACAGGCAGCCATTCAGAGAATGGCGATTTTTGCGCATGCTCAACCCCCCCCCTTACATTTAAACTTTAAAGGTAAGCACTTACCTTTAAAGTTTAAAGCCCAACCTGGCCTCGTTTCAGTCCCGGACTCCTCCGGGACGGTAAAGTAAGGGCTTTTTTTTTTCTTCACAAACGCTCGGGGCGAAGCTTCGCCCGAGCGCATATCGCTTAGAGTTAAAAAAAATGGCGGGGGAAAGCCGGAAGCCTCAGGCTTCCGACGGAAGTGGCTAGGCACCGGTGGAGAGCGATCAGACGCCGGTTTGTATCGGAAGCCACCGTTGCACTCTGTTTACCACCACTTGGGACCTAGTGGCAGAGTACAACGGTTTAAACGGCTTTGTAACGGTTAGGGACGGGAGGCAGATGTTCGCCATGTGAACGCCGGTAAGTACACCGGTTGGAATCGTCACCTATTCCGTTACAAATGCCGCGTCTGAACGCACCCAGAGTGTTGAAATGGATGAGCCATTGGCCTGATCAAACAGGGCTTCTCTTATATTTTTAAGAGCAGAAGTCCATCAGTGGCTATTAGCCGCCCACAAGGTATAGATGGAACACTCTCTGGGGCAGTGATGCTCTGTATTCTTGGTGTTCAGGAGGCAAGAGTGGGAGGACTTCTGGAGTTCTGCCCCAGCTGGTGGACCTCCTGATGGCACCTGGGTTTTGGCCACTGTGTGACACAGAGCGTTGGACTGGATGGGCCACTGGCGTGATCTAGCATTGGCTTCTCTTATGTTCTTATGGTTTGGCAACCAGATTGGCTGAAGGCCCCGGACCACACTTGGTGTGGGGTCTGAAAAGGGGAGTGGTTCCTCTTGGGTCCTCTTGAGTGCCTCTTGGGTCTGTGGTTGACTGAGTTTGATTGTGTGTTTGACCATGGAGGGTGACAGAGGAGAATGCTGCTAAAGAGGGTTGGTCTGGTCCAGCATGGTTTCTCTTATGTTCTTATGCTCTTATGATGTTGTGCGGAGGATTTCTACGGCCTTTTGAGGAATGGGTCAGCACCACATTCCTGGAAGTTCTTCAGTTAGCTGCAGTATAGCAGTGAGCTCATACAGGCAAGTGGGTTTGTGAATAGCTATTCCGAAAGAAGAAGAAGAAGAAAAATAGACTAGAGTATAGCAGTGAGCTCATACAGGCAAGTCGGTTTGTGAATAGCTATTCCGAAAGAAGACGAAGAAGAAGAAGAGACTAGATTTATACCCCACCCTTCATTACCTTACAATCTCCTTTCCCTTCCCCTCCCCACAACAGAAGCCCTGTGAGGTAGGTGGGGCTGAGAGAGCTCTTTCGAGGACTGCTCCTGAGAGAACAGCTCTGAGAGAACTTATGACTGACCCAAGGTCACGCCAGCAGCTGCATGTGGAGGAGTGGGGAATCAAACCCGGTTCTCCCAGATTAGAGTCCATGCTCCTAACCACTACACCAAACTGGCTCTTTGGTCACCTATGGTGATTAAACATTTCCTCCAGGTGACCAGTAAGGGAAGCTTTTTTAAAAAAAAAACTTCACAAATCACTGTTAGGTGTATGTAGACAGGTGGAATAATTTAAAAAATATTCGGGGCGAATAATTTGTGTGAGTTTTTGAGCAAGGCTGAGTTAGCATACATGTGTTCGGGACTTACATTGAACCAAATCTTCTGGGATACTGGTTTGCATGGGGACAGGCAAGAACTTTCAGTAGGGGGAGAACTGGAAACAAAATTGTGAGTCTATTCAAACCAATAGGTCTTCTTATGGTTGCATTTGCCTTGGAAACCCCAGTACCGGGTCACCGCAAGTCAGCCGTGACTTGAGCGAACGTTCCACGACGCATTATTTCAGGCACCAGGCAAAGACATTTTTATTCTCCCAAGTATTCGAGATCCCTTGAAGTCGGTTTCAACTGCCCTGCCTGGTTCGTTCTGCCCTTCTCGCTTCATTTAGACTTTTAAAGCTAGGTTTGATTTTGTTTTTCGTTTGATGGATTCAGTTGTTGGGCAACTCATCTTCTTTATGCTCTCCACTTAGTCTGAAATATATCGGGTCGGGGTTGGGCGGCTTTTAGGGGGTTGACATTTTAAAGATCTTTTAATTGGCGGTTGTAATTCTAATATGTTTTACGCAGCGAAGTCTGAATATTTCAAACACTTCTTTTTTCTCTTTTTTTTGCAATGCTTCAGAAGAGTTGTGGCAAGGTCGCCCACGGCTAGCTGCTCAGTGCTTCTACACAAAGATTTTGCCCTTGGGTGGAACACAGCATGCTCTTTTCCACACTGATGCCATGCTCTAGGATTGCCAGGTGACTTCTGGGGGCAGGGCAACTCCTGCCGCCACCCTCTGTTGCCCACCCTTGCTCCAGTAAAAACAGGAGAAGGGGGGGGGACATCCATGATGCTTTGAAGTAAGCTTCTGGGCGAAGACCTGGCAATGACATCACAGCTTCCCCCCCCCCAGTGCATGACACTTTCAACCAGGGGTGTCAAACTCATTTGTTATGAGGGCCAGATCTGACATAAATGAGATCTCGCTGGGCCGGGCCACGTGTGTCATAAAATGTAATGCCAGGTAGCGGAGAGATAAACTTTATAAAGGACACAAACACAAAGGGGGCTTTTTAAACTTAAAATAAAAACATGCTTAAAACATCAGCACTCTTGCAATATTTTGTTTACTTAACAGTGTCTGATCACTGACACCTCTTGCTCTGAATTATTGCACCAAAATGTCTGTGCTGTTGCAATCCTGAGTATGCTGTTCAGGTGTGTATCTGTAAGCTGCAAACCTACCATGACGCAGCAGCAGCAGAACTGGAAGAAGAAGCAGAAGACAGCCAGTTCCACTGCAGGCTGGATAGAAGCCGTCCGGGGGCCTGATCTGGCTCCTGGGCCACATGTTCGACACCCCTGCTCTAGAAACTGACTCAATCTCTGTGGTATTTACTGTAGAGATTTAGGGATTTCCTAGATAGTTGCATAGGGAGCAGTGCCAGTTATCCTTCCCCTCCCTGGCTCTGCTTCCAAACAGCTCCCAGAAAACAGGCATAGCAACCTAGCATGCTTTTCCCAAGTATGACACATGGGACTTCTGGAGCTTTGCCCTTTAAGCCAGAGGTTTCGTTCCTTTAGTGCTGCTGGTAGTTGGATGGGGCGGGGGAGACAAGTGCCATACAAGTATCTAGGTCCCACCCACCACCCTTTATTGTGGTTTATAAGAGTTCTGGAGTTGGTTTGCTCCTTCCCCCCCGATGCCGTGGCCTGATCCCTGTTGGCCCCGTCGCTACTGTTTTAAAATGCGAACAAAGTTGTTTGTAGATCCAGTCATGGATCTGTCATGTAATGTGCATTTCGGACCTGAAGTTCCCAAATAACTCACCATACACTAGGCTCTGGACTTGGGTGCGACACAGAAAAGCGCCCCCGCTATAGAAACCACCCTGTTAGTGCCCCGATGGAATGCATCTCACAGTTCCACCAGCTTAAACCTCCAGCCGGTGTCCCTCCGAATCCTTGCAACTGGTCGGGACCATCCTTCTTGGTTAAGCACCCTGCAAAGCCTGATTAAAGGAGAAATTAATGGTGAGCACAAGAGGCATTCTCAATCTCTCGCCCTTTTTATGGTCTGAGCCTTTCTTAAAAAAAACACATTTCTTTTCCGAGAGGGAAACAATATGCATATTGCATGAAATACATTTCCCTGTCTAGTTAATTGTGAGCGTTCGCTGCCAGCCAGCGAGATGCTAACGGCTTCTCGTTAAGCCATCCAAGCTGACTCATTTGGAGGGGTGGGGGGGAGTGTTGCTCGAATGTCTCTGTACGACTGCAGGCTCTCTTTCGTTTTGGGAACCTGCTCTAGCCAGGAGGGCTTGGATGCTGCAGCCTGCAGGGAACACTGTCACCTTCAGGCAAAGCCCTCGGAGGAAGCAATGCCAGGCAGATTGGGGGCGCCCAAAGGAGAAGCCGAGGGGGGAGACAGATGGGGTTGCTAACCTCCAGGCAGGGCCTGGAGATTTCCCAGAATTATTGATGATCTCCAGATGACAGAGATAAGTTCCCTGGGGAAAATGGGATGCTCTGGTGGGCAGACATTACAGCATCGTATCCCTGCCAGGGTCATTCCCCTCCCCAAACTCCAATCCTCCCCAAGGTTCCAGCCCTAAATCTCCAGGAATTCCTCAAGCTGGAATGAGCAACCTTAGTACAAAGTTTGTAGTCCTGAGAGTATATGGTTGCCAACCTCCAGGTGGCACCTGGAGATCTCAGAGAATCTCACAGAGTTGGAAGGGGTCGTACAGGTCATCTAGTCCAACCCCCTGCTCAATGCTTATGTCTACTGGCACTTGTATGATTTTATATGTCGTGATTTTATCTACTGAAATATTGTGTTTTAACGATTTTGCTGTTTTACATATGTGTGTGTGTATACTGCAGGTAAGTGGGTTTGTGAATAGCTATTACGAAAGAAGACGAAGAAGAAGAGAAGAAGAGATTGGATTTATACCCCGCCCTTCACTACCCAAAGGTGTCTCAGAGCAGCTTACAAACTCCACTCCCTTCCCCTCCCCACAACAGACACCCTGTGAGGTAGGTGGGGCTGAGAGAACTCTTGACAGAAACTGCTCTTTTTCAAGAACACCTCTGACAGAACTATGGCTTGCCCAAGGTCATCCAGCCAGGTGCAAGTGGAGGAGTGGGGAATCAAACCCGGTTCTCCCAGATTAGAGTCCGCACACTTAACCACTACACCAAACTGGCTCTCACATACACTTTCTGTGAGCTGCCCTGAGCCTGCTTTAGCGGAGAGGGCAGGATACAAGTTAAGATGATGATGATGATGATGATGATGATGATGATGATGATGATGATGATGATGATGATGATGATGATGATGATGATGATGATGATGATGATGATGATGATGAAGGATAAGCCTAGAGCATCCCTGACAAGTGTTTATCCAGCTGCTGCTTAAAGACTGCCCGTGAAGGGGAGCTCCCCACCTCCCGGGGCAGTTGGTTCCACTGTCGCACAACTGTCAAAAAGTGTTTCCTAATACTGAGCCGGTACCTTCCCGTCCTTAATTTAAAACCATTATTTCGAGTCCTCTCCTCTGCTCCCAGTGTTACAATTGATCTCCAGAGATCAGTTCCCCTGGAGAAAATGGCTGCTTGGGAGGGTGGGCTCTATGGCATTAGACCTTGCTGAGGCCCCTCCCCTCCCCAAACCCCGCCCTCCCCAGGCTCCACCCCCAAATCTCCAGGAATTTCCCAACCCAGAGCTGGCAACCCCCACAGGAGTAAGTACAAGGGAGGGGGAGAATATTGCAAGCTCCTTTCCTCTAAATTTTCAGCCGTTCTGTTGTTCCTTTAAAAACTAGCTCTTAGCCCTTCCTTAGATGGAACAAACCATGCAGTCCATATTCTGTCTAATTTCTCTGTGCAAAGAAATGCGGTCCTCAGCTTCTCGTGAAAGGAGTAGTGGCAACTGACGGCCCCTTAAATTATTAAAGCACATTTTAATCCATTTAAATGATTTATTCTGTATTTTAAATATGTATCTCCCACACTGCCTACGTAAACATGCGCAGGGCTGCTTGCAAACAGCTGATTAAAGCAGCAAGAACGCCATCCAGCCGAAACTAGCAAAGGTAGAGAGACCGAAAGCCATTCAGGAGCACAGCAGGTGAACAGAGTCGGAAGCGGCCTTCGCCGGAAAAGAAAGACCCATCAAACAAAATCCGGAGCACAGTAAAACTATGAGAACAGCATAAAAGCTCGGAACAGATCATAAAATAAAATAACAGCGGTAAAATACCAATGAAGCCAATAACCTTCGTCAAGGTGCCAAGACGGAACAGACACCCATTAAAATCTCCATTGGGTGGATCATAAAATGGTTAAGAGGACAAAAAATATTTCCGCCTAGTGTCTAAAAGATAGGAAGTTTGGGGTCAGGGCAGCCTCTGAGACACAAGTGCCAGATTCTGGGTGCCACAACCAAAAAGACTCTGTCTCCTGGTGCTCACCCACCTTTTAGGGTTGCCCACCTCCAGGTGGGAAAACACACAAGCAAACCCTGTGATATGAACACCATTAATAAAATTTATATAGCTTTTTAAACTTTATAAAATTGCAAACAAAATTGTCCAGCATTCTCAATTATTCAATATTGTAAAAAAGTCCAACATAGTCCAACATTATGAGTACCCTGGTTTATTTGTGATGTTTCATGGTTCATGAAGCTGGCATACCATGAACCATACCACATTTTCCCAGTTCATGCCCATCACTACTCAACACCAGTTCTCTAGGTGAAATCCATCTGGTTGTCCTCATGAATTACCCCTGCATTGACCCATGTGGATCTATAAGAACCAGATCATCACTGAGACAGTACCCTAAGACCACAATTGTACCTTTAAAGATTGACTACCTCTTTCAATAGTCTTTCAGTAGTCATGTATGGCTGCGAGAGTTGGACTATAAGGAAGGCCGAGTGCCGAAGAATAGATTCTTTTGAACTATGGTGCTGGAGAAGACTCTTGAGAGTCCCTTGGACTGCAAGAAGATCAAATCAGTCAATCCTAAAAGAAATCAACCCTGACTGTTCCCTGGAAGGCCAGATAATGAAACTGAAGCTCAAATACTTTGGCCACCCAATGAGAAGGGAGCACTCACTGGAGAAGACCCTGATGCTGGGAAAGACTGAAGGTCAAAGAAGAAGGGGACGGCAAAGGATGAGATGGTTAAACAGTGTCATAGATGCAACGAACATAAAATTGAGCAAACTTTGGAGGATGGCGGAAGATAGGAGAGCCTGGCGGGATCTGGTCCATGGGGTTGCGAAGAGTCGGACTCGACTGTGCGACTGAACAACAACAAAGAAGCCTTCATTTTCTGGCTGGCAAATGCTCTCTACAACTAAACTGGATCCAGACTCTATAAAGACTCTACTAGTTAATTCCATGCAGCTGCATGTTGAACGTATCTTTCCTAAAGTGACATGGTAATTTATAAAGTTTTAAAAGCTATATAAATCTTATTAATGGTGTTCATATCACAGGGCTTGCTTGTGTGTTTTTCCTGTTGGATACCTGTGATCCCTTTTGTTTTGTGCTGCAACCTCCCGGTGGGGCCTGAAGATCTCTTGGAATTACAACTGATCTCCAGAGTACAGAGATCAGTTCTTCTGGGGAGAGTGGCTGCTTTGGAGGGTGGACTCTATGGCGTTATACCCCGCTGAGGTCCCTCCCCTTCCCAAACCCCGCCATCCACATGCTCCACCCTCCAATCTGCAGGAATTCCCAACACACAGTTGGCAACCCGACTCAGCTTTCTTCTGCCAATAGAGACCGGTGTGCCTGTGTAATGTATTCAATAGCTGCCATTGCAATACATGAATCATCTAATTGAAGTACAATGTTAAGCTTCGTCCTGGGCTAGGATCCAAATCCATCCAATCGCATTGGTAGCCCAGGAAGAACCAACCAATCACTTGTCAGCAAGCTCCCTGAGCGGGAACGTCCGTGATTGGTCCTTATGCATACAACCTTATTGGTTGGTAAATGTACAGTAGGCGTGGCTGCATTATTCAGGAGAGTTTAAAAGCAGGACAGCTGCAATGTAAAAGCTGTTCTGGCTATCAGATGTTGATCCGTGTTGGAGTTGTGTTCGAGTTCTTGAATAAAGCTGTATCTTTGCTGAATCACTCTCTGACTACTTTGTTAAGCAAGCGACTTAACAGCCTGATAAAGGTCTTAAATGGCAGGCAGGTTTTTATGAGACAAGATGGTCCGTCGGTGCTCTGGACCTAGACCATAAAGGGCTTTATAGGTAAGAGGGTCGAAAAGAAAAGGGCTGGGGGGGAGGCTCAGCCCTGAAAACAAATCAAATAGCCCCAAAGTGTTAATGACGCAAACCTCAAAACACATATAATTTTGTAAAAAAACTTAAAATGAGTTTTAATGATCCATAAATTACACATATACTACTAAAATTACTCTACTATACATATAGGTAAAAAGGTAAAGGTTTACGTTGCTCAAAAGCCAGTTGAATCCAACTCTAGGGGGCGGTGCTCATCTCCGTTTCCAAGCCGAAGAGCCAGAGCTGTCTGGAGACTTTTCCATGGTCATGTGGCCGGCATGACTAAACACCGAGGCGCACGGAACACTGTTACCTTCCCACCGAAGTGGTACTTATTTATCTTCTTGCAATTTCTTGCTTTTGAACAGCTAGGTTGGCAGGAGCTGGAACCAGAGACAGGAGCTCACTCTGTCATGCAGCCCTAGGGTCTCGAACTGTCGAGCTACTGACCTTCCGGTCTGCAGTTCAGCATCTTTACCTCTGAGCCACCATGGCCCTACTATACATATGCATTTGGTAAAAAAAAAAAAAGTGATTCAGCAAAAGACACCACACGCATCTCAGCTAACTGCCTTCCTCAGTGGTGCAATATAACAACTTCTGAGGAAGATAAAGGTAATTGCCACATCAAAATATCCTGTAAAGCAATATATGAGAAAACAAAGAACGGGGGGGGGAGAGGGGGGGGGGGGGAGAAATTATTATAGAAAATAAATAACCAGTCAGAAAATAATAAACATACATATGAATAAACCTGCTCGTATATCAGAAAATATCTGCATGTTTAGGTACGTATTATAGACTTGTAATTGGGTTGAAAGTGAGGAAAATCTTTACATACATTCAATTACAAGGCTTTTTTGAAGTCCTGTCACTAATATATGAGGTGTAGGTGCATAACTTTTTTAACCAGAAATTTTAATTTTGTTATCAATAATAAAATCCAAAACATGAACATAGAAAAGGAACATTACCATAAATAACAGTAACAATGTTAATGAGAATATTAAATGTAAAAACATACAGAATATATGCTTTAGCTCACCAAGAAACACCAGTTGTGTAAATACAATAGTATCTATTACTAGTAAAAAACAAAATCCATATATTTCCTAGGTAATTTATACAATTCTTTTGAATGTGCTGTTAACATACTCAAAAAAGGGGAACCATTTTTCAACAAAGTCATTTTTCTTTCTAGGTGTTTCCATTATTTTGTCCGCAACAGCTATAGCCCAAATTTTGGAAACCCATTTGTCACTGCTCAGGTAGGGTGTCACCTGATGCTGCCACCACTCTGGTTCCAGGCGCCCTTGAGAAGGCCCAGAGCACCCTCCCAAGACCTTTAGACCTCCCTTTTGGCCGAATAATAGGCGTGAGAACCAGGCAGAGTGGACAATGAAAATAGTTTATGTATAGGAGGTCAAACAACAAGGTGCAGAATAATAGCAGTAAGTGGGTGAAAAGAAAAGAAATCAAATGCCCTAACACGTCAAAATATATACTGTCCCTAGCTCACTATTCCAAGTGACACTAGACTACTCACCCTTCCCTCAGGATGAGGGTCTCTTCCCTACAGCAGCCTCAGTCCCTTCTGGCTCTGTCCCCTGGGAAGAAGAACAGCCTCTGCTCTGGCACCAGATATTTTATTCCAAGCCCTCCTCTTTTCCTATTGGTCAATTTTGGCTCCAAAACCTCTCAGAGGCTTCTGGGAGTTGTAGGCCCAGCCTCACCTACTGCTAGCCAGGCTCCCTAGGCCTAGTAGGCCTCTGGTGGCACAGCCCAGATCATGACACCATTGCTTTAGTGTAGGGATTCTGTTCAGTTTCCAATAATAACCAGTACTTTGTACTGTGGCCAGAAAGACAATTTTGGTCACTGGTGATCTTTTAAAACTGGTAAGATGTGTGGTCCTTGTAGCACACACATCCCAACAGCCTTGTGACTGCCTGTTGATCAGAACTTCTGGACCGCTGTCAAAGGCAGCCCCATGAAGAGCTCATTGCAGTAGTCTGCCTTGGATGCAATCAGTGCATGGGTCACTGATGCCAAAGCTTCCTTCTTTTTTTAAAAAAAAATAGTTTAAATTAAACAATGAACATATTCATGAACATATTCATCATAACATAATCCGAACAATTTTCATTGGCACAAACATAGGTTATCTACCAACTTAACATTGGTACAACGAACACGTTGAATTTAAGGAATGCTGCTATACCCCATGTAGGGAAGAACTATACAAATTTTAAGCCATCACTCTCAAAAACAAAGACAGTTTTTTTCCTCAACAAAAGAGGAGACTGTTTCTTTTTCTGAGAGAAACTGAATTATTGGATACCACGTAAAAACAAATGATGTTTGATAATCTTCACTGGTTTGATTAGATATGCCATTTGCAATTTCTCCCATAATAAATTGCATCCATAACTTTTCATACCACCCGTCGACAGAAGGGCCTAAATTTCATTTCCACTTACAAGCAATGGTGAGTTTGGCTACAGCAATCAAGATAGAAATTGTTTCTTTCTTTTGTTTCAAAGGAGGAGGATCCAGCCACTGTTCCAATAAAATAAATCCAGGAGTAAAAAGGATCATCTGATTCTCGCTTATTGTCATTACTGTGTCCTTCCAAAAAAATTCTGGATAGAAGGACACTCCCACCAACAATGCCAAAATGTGCCAGGCTGTCCACAGCACTTTCCAGCATAATGGGCTGATTGTTTTGTTTATGTTGTGAAGTCTTTGAGGCGTGAAAGACCAGTGGGTCTTCATTTTGAGGAGCTGAAGATTTATATTAAAAATTTTGGATTTATTCAAAGAAGCTTGCCAAAGCCAAAACTTCCTTCTCAATGAAGGGTGACATTTGGCATACCAGCTAGAGCTGGTGAAAGGTCCCTGTGTGCTCCAGAAGAGCCCTGCACCTCCATCTGTATCTCTGGATCTAATAAAATACTTTCCCCCACCCCCACCCCCAACACACAAACAATATGTGGCTATGGGGCTGGGCCATTGCAGGAATGTTTCATTTTAAAAAGAGAGTTAGACACCTGGACTTCCCAAGGATTCTGTGTACAATGAGGCATTGGCTCTCTGTCGCTTTAAAATACTTCACCCACCAGCTGTCCCAGCATATGTACCCCATCACCCAGACAACCCTTAATGCTCTTGGATACATCTCAGAGGGTAAAACCTACATTATCTGGGATTTAGGATGTTTGCTTTGCGGAGGAAAAGATTAGAAATGTAGAAAGCCTGAAATGACCATCTGCTTGGAAAGCCGAATGCCGTGAATTAAAATTCCCGCAGCCGTTTCCTTAATCCCCGTGGCTGTATTTGGCATCTTCTGGTTTTAACACTTTCCTTTGAGGTTTCAGAAAGGCATGCCAACTTTTTTGTTCTTCTTACAGGCCCTGATCCTGTGTCTTTAGGAGTAGTCTGATGTGGGCAAATTTAGAAAGCGAAGCCTTCCCCTCGTTTCGAGATATCGTGGAAAGAGTTTCATTCGCTAAGAGTGGAGTCGGTGCGACTGTCTGAGAAGGGAGGCATGGGAAAAAATTGGGAAAGTTTGCAACCCTGGTTTCACACATTTCTAATCCCCCCGAGGCACTCACCCCACGGGGACCTCCATTTTTGTTACACTTGATCCCCCGTCTGTACATGTGTACACCTCAGCATGGGCCTAGAAATGACAGATGGAGCCTGAATTAAAGTAATATCAAATGGCAACCAGTCATGCGAAGATGTAAAGGAATGCAGGGCAACTCTTCTAGCAATCATGCCAAAACACACCTGAAAAGTACTGGGTTTGACGTATGGAGGACTCGGACCACGACATGCGTTCAGACGCATTTATTGTACTTCACAACAAGACACGCAAAACGGCCCTGCAAGGCCAACTACTTACACTCCCCCTGGCACACCTCTGTCCCCATTGGAGGGTTTGAATCTCCCACCAAGGGTGCTATTGGTGGACTCCTGGTGGACTAGGATCCTAGCTCCCCTTTTTGTCTGGGGACCAAGCTCCTGTTTTACCCGCGGACCCCTGGTGGTGGTCCGCATACATAACAACACCTAAGAGGGATTCAGTCCAGGGCCATTTGCTCCAACTTCCTCAGAGCTTCCTCCCAGATAATTCACTCTTAAATAACAACCCAGATCTCCAGAACGATAATGGGCTGATTCCAGCAATTTCCCCCATACCTTAATGATTGGATGGGAAAGTTCCTGCCCTTCCTCAATCATGAGAAGTACCCAATCAATAGTGCTAACTTCCAAATCTCCCCAAAGGAACATTTTTGAAACTTTCAATGCAATAGAGGAAAACTCCCCTTCATAATACAAACAAAGAATCTCTTTTCGAACTTCCCCATCCCCAGAAAGTCTGGATTTTTATCACTCTCGTAGTCCAATGCCAACCCCTTCCCCTCCTCATTCTCAGCAAAAGTGTTACCCCCAGCCCCAATTTTTATAGCTGATTTGGACTCATCCAGTTACCCTAACTCCACGGTTGGCCTCTTGTTTCTTTGCTCCGTGGACCCACACTGCTGTGCTGTCTTCCCTCACCTGGTCAGTTGCAGCCCCCGATGCTACGGCTTCACCACGAGGAACCCCCCCCCCAAAAAAGGAGTAGGCTTGTATGTCTTGTTTCCCCCCTTTTAGTCTTTTTTTAAAATAAGTTTATTTTTGTAAGTTTTCTATATATTACATCATATCTTTTGTCTCATTACTTTACATAAATCGTTAAATTCCCCCCTCCCTCCCTCCCTCCCTCCCTCCCTCTACCCCTTGTTTGTTGGTCCTTCATGGAAAAGGGTAAAAGTCGGATCTAAACGGATCCTCATGAATTCATATGATTTTTACACTGAAAGGAAATCAAACCGCCTTTTACCCAGACCCGTCCTTCATTCACAGCCACTGGCACAAAGTCTGAATCTTCCACTGAATGTCCTGTCTTCCTTCCGATGTTATCCACTTTAAATAGATCTTCCATCTAGTTTTAATTCCTTCGGCTTTATCCTCCCATGTGGTCTTCTGGCGCAGCGTCTCGATGATGTCCGACTGCACAAATTCAAACAAATAGGGGTGCCAGATATCTATTGTCCATTTACTCTTATCCTTCCAGCCCAGAGCTATCACTGCCTTGCCTGCTTACACCATAGCGTTGAGTATATCCTGGGTTTCCTTATTACAAACTCCTTTCCCTTCCCCTCCCCACCACAGACACCCTGGGAGGCAGGTGGGGCCGAGAAAACTCTAACCTCTGGACATTCCCACCACATATGGGAGAACCAACCCTTAAATTGTTTACAATGCCAACACATAGAGCTCGATCCTGGAAACATGTTTGCTATCTGTGCTGGTGTTTTATACCACTTTGTAAAAAATTTATGTTCCAATTCATTAAATTTAATAATTTTGGTTTCTTCTATTCCCTTCATTATTTTATTTGCATCAATTTCGGATATCTAACCTTCCTTGCACCATGTTTTCTGTAGATATAGTATCACCTTATCTTTATTGGATAACATTTTCTTGTAAATATATCCTGCTAATCCTTGTTTAACTTTTTGCATCCTATTGTATATTTCTTCAATTGGTTCTTCTGTCCAAATATTTCCTTTTCCCCCTTTTTAGTCTTTTCCCCCAGTAGGCAGGTAGTTCTATACTAGGAAAAGTTTTTGTGTCGCATTTTAGTAAAGGTAAAGGTTTCCCTTGATCGAAAGCCAGTCGAATCCGACTGTAGGGATGCGGTGCTCATCTCCATTTCCAAGCCGAAGAGCCAGCGCCATCCTAAGACATTTTCGTGGTCATATGGCCGGCATGACTAAACACCAAGGCGCACAGAACGCTGTTACCTTCCCACTGAAGTGGTACCTAATTATCTACTTGCAATTTCTTGCTTTCGAACTGCTAGGTTGGCAGGAGCTGGGGCCAGAGATGGGAGCTCACTCCGTCAGGCGGCACTCAGGTCTCGAACTGCTGAACTACTGACCTCCCAGTCTGCAGTTCAGCATCTTAACCACTTGAGCCTTAGCCACTGTGCATTTTCCTTTCTGTAATTCCTCATTTTGCTCTTCAGATTGCTTAATTTAATTTGGTCTTCCTTCTGTTAATTAAATAAAGCCCTTTTCTATTTAAGAAGCTAATCTCCATTGTCCTTTTGAATGTCGGTCTGAATCTGGACCTTGGTATACACAGGCTAGGTACATATAAAATGCCCCAATTACAAGTGTTTGTTCTATGTTAACCAGGGGGCTCCTTTGATGAAGAAGAAGAAGAAGAAGAAGAAGAGATTGGATTTATACCCCACCCTTCACTTGGAGTTTCAGAGCGGCTTACAATCTCCTTTCTTTCCTCTCCCCACAACAGACACCCAGTCCTCACATACCTATTCTTACCAAGAAGGACTATAAATCCTCTGTATTGTAATGTATTTTAGCATATTTCTTTTTCAGCATAGTATATGAGAATACTGAATGTACGTAAGGGATATTAGGATCAATGTTCCCTCTAAGCTGAGTTAGTGTGAGCTACATCACAGCTTTTTAGCCTCCGGCTCACACATTTTTCATGTAGCTCAGGAAGGATGGCTCCAGAGCAAACCGATTTGTGCAGTATCCAAATCCAAATTCCCAGACACTTCCCACAATTAGAAAAGACACCTTTAGACATTTATCTGCTGGTTTGACATATTTGTTGCTTTACAACTGTTGACCTTATAGCCTTGTTATTTAGTGTCACTTTGCCTATCTTGATCATCATCATGTTGCATGTTAATTTGCTGTTCATTCTCTGGATATACGTTTGAACATGCCATTCTAACGTATTTGAGAAAGTGGGCCTGCTCACGAAAGCTCATACCTTGAATAAACCTTTGTTGGTCTTAAAGGTGCCGCTGGACTCTAAATGTGTACTGTTGCTTCAGACCAACTCCGCTGCCCAACTGGATCTTGCTTAAGGGGAGTTCATCTTTTGCCTATAGCTGACTGGTCCAGCTTCTCCGATCAATTTAGATTTATCTGACTGGGATCTAACCTTTCTTCTGGGAAGTTGAAGGTTACCGGCCTTATTTGTATGTAGCATTCTCTCTTCTGAGCCTGAATGTTCCAGATCGGGTGAGAACTGGTCAGCACACTTAGGCTGCGGTCACACGGAACAGTAGCCACGCTAGAGAGACAAAAGATAGGCAGATTTTTCCGGTCGTGATCTCACCGCCACATCTGGGAAGCGTAGAGCTCCCGTGGCTCAACCGAGGCTTCCCTCCGAAGATACGCGGCAAAAAACTAGTACCTCGGAGGTACTAGTTTCCGGAAACCGCGGGGCAAGGGCGGGCGTCTGATCACATTTCTGGTGGCATCGGGCGTCTGCCCATGTCCCCTTGCAAACAGGTCATTTTTCCCCCAAGGCTCCACAGATGCGCACAAGCACCCAACAGAGCATGCGCACACTTCAGTTTTTAAAAGTTTTTTAAAAACCCCATTTGCCGCGCCGCCCCGCTTCTTTGCCTGTGGTGTGATCGGCACCTCCCCTATAGCCACAGGACAAGTTGAAGGTTACCGGCCTTATTTGTATCTAGCATTCTCTCTTCTGAGCTTGAATTTTCCAGATTGGGAACTGGTCAGCACACTTGGTGTGTTGGTTTGCTCTTGAAAATTGGTGAGACTATTAAGTGTGGGTTTAAGAAGGGCTGCCACTTTGCTGAAGGATTAGTACGGTTTAAGGGGTTTTACTTTAAGAATTACTAAGCATTTAGGAAGGTTGTTTAAAAAGTTTTTCCTAAACTGAAGGGTTCAGTAAAGGGAGGCATTACTGGATTATCCTTGATATCACAAGTCAGAGCCAGATTGGTGTAGTGGTTAAGTGTGCGGACTCTAATCTGGGAGAACCGGGTTTGATTCCCCACTCCTCCACTTGCACCTGCTGGATGACCTTGGGCAAGCCATAGTTCTGTCAGAGCTGTTCTCTGAAGGACAGCTCTGGAAAGAGCTCTTTCAGCCCCACCTACTTCACAGGGTGTCTGTTGTGGGGAGGGGAAGAGAAAGGAGTTTGTAAGCCGCCCTGAGACTCCAAGTGAAGGGCGGGGTGTAAATCCAATCTCCTCCTCCTCCTCCACAGCACAGGATCTATCTCAATAAAGCAGATAAATAGTTAAGAATGTATAAGAACATAAGAGACGTCAATGTTGGATTAGGCCAAAGGCCTATCCAGTCCAACACTCTGTGTCACACAGTGGCCAGAAATACCAGGTGCCATCAGGAGGTCCACCAGTGGGGCCAGGACATTACAAGCCCTCCCACTGTTGACCCCCCCCCCCAAGCACCAAGAAGACAGAGCATCACTTGCCCCAGAGCCCCTATCTATACCTTGTGGCTAATAGCCACTGTTGGACCTCTGCTCCATATGCTTATCTAATTCCCTTTTGAAGCCGTCCATGCTTGTAGCCGCCACCGCTTCCTGTGGCAGTGAATATAGTTTAAAAATATAGTTGTTGTTTATTTATTTGCTATATTTATTTCCACCTTTCTCACTGAGACTCACAGCAAATCACACCGTGTCAATCGATGCAATGACGAAACACGTAATAAGCAGTGTGATAGGACTAGGACTGCAGAAATCTGAAACAAAGCATCCAGTGTTACAGGCAGCCCTGAAATTATACAAAAACGCAGGAAAAGAGATGGTGTTTGCTGATTTTAAATTTGAGTTTCCCCCATCTCAGTCCAACATTATATCCATACCGCACAGGTCCTCGTATTCTCCAGAAGTATGAATCAGCATCCACAACATCTTCTTTGAGCAAAAAAGGGCTGGGAGGAATAGGGAAGGAAGCGGCAATCCTGGCAAATAGCATGCTTGAAAGCTGAAATTACCTGTTCATTGCACCCATTTTCTCTCAAGTGGATCACCACATATTTGTGAACAGTTGATTTGTTCTCATTTTAAAATGAGCTGTATTTCAAGTGCATTTGCATCTGTCCTTTCGAAGATATTCATCAGCAGGCATGCGGCTGGCAGCCGCCTTGGTCAGTGTTATTGGCAGTGACAAGTTGGGGTCTGGGAGGAGACACTGGAGGAAGGGGAGCAGCTAGATTGGAGTCCAGGAGCACCTCGGAGACCAAGAAGACTTTGGGGGTATCAGCTTTTGAGAGTCAACGCTCCTGTCAGCTATGCTGCCATGAAGGTTGGGGAGCTCGGTCTGTGTCTGGTTAATTGCTACTGCATTCCTTTCTGTGCTTTTCCTGCTTTGCAAGGAAATGCTTATCTATACAGATGTGCAGGAGGGAGTTGTAGTGTCTGGGGTTTTCCTAGGTGCCGTGGGAGAGTGTTGGTTCTCAGCTTTAGCTACCTAACAGTCTCCAAGCTTTATCTTGCACGCGGGAGGGTGCCTAATTGGCCAGTGCTGGGGGGGGGGTGCATACGAATACCCTATATCAGTGGTGGCGAACCTATGGCACGTGTGCCAGAGGCGGCACACAGAGCCCTCTCAGTGGGCACACGTGCCATTGCCCCAGTCAGGCCCAGACCGTCATTAAAGTGTGGAATTCTCTGCCAAATAACTGTACGTAAATGAAAGCATTTGGGATTGCTTTCCTTACTTTGTTTGGATCATCTTAAGTTAATGTTTGAGTTGTTATTTCTAAAGTGAAACCTCAGTATTCAGGTTAAATTGCCATGCTGGCACTTTGCGATAAATAAGTGGGTTTTGGGTCGCAGTTTGGGCACTCGGTCTCTGAAAGGTTCACCATCACTGCCCTGTATCCTATTATGCCCATAGGGCCGCCGCCATTCTTAACAGTGCTTATGTCACTGCATCCTATAGCTCTGCAATAAAAGTATTACCGTTCTTGAATGTGTGTACTTCGTTGTCGGCTGTGGGTTCTGACAGCTCCCTTCATCAGATACCAGGAGCTTTGACTCTCGAAAGAGAAGAAGAGAGAGAAGAGATTAGATTTGTACCCCGCCCTTCACTACCCGAAAGAGTCTCAGAGCGGCTTACAAACTCCTTCCCCTTCCCCATAATTTTATTTATTTATTTATTTATCACATTATTAATCATTTATTTATTCATTAATCACATTTATACCCTGCCCTCCCCACAAAGCAAGCACGTTATAACTAATATAAATGCATAAAGTGCTGGTGACGGTTAATTAATTGTTTGAGATGGCTTACTTTGAAAGTATACACAGAGGTCTAGAAGTCAGTCTGCTCATGTGGTGCAGGCTAGGTGTCAAAGCCAAGGGCCAGGGCTCTATAGTGGTGGCAGCTCCCTAGCTGAAAGCCTGGCGGAAGAGCTCCGTCTTGCAGGCCCTGCGGAACTGTGAAAGGTCCAGCAGAGCCCTGATCTCCTCCGGGAGCTCATTCCACCAGGATGGGGCCGCCACTGAGAAAGCCCTGTCCCTGGTGGTAGTGAGCCTGGCATCCTTGGGGCCCTGGAGGATCAATTGATTTGACACCCTGCGAGGTAGGTGGGGCTGAGAGAGTTCTTCCGAGGACTGCTCATGAGAGAACAGCTCTGAGAGAACTTGTGACTGACCCAAGGTCACACCAGCAGCTGCATGTGGAGGAGGAGTGAGGAATCAAACCTGGTTCTCCCAGATTAGAGTCCACGCCCCTAACCACTACACCAAACTGGCTCTACACCAAACCGGAAGCGTATGCTGCCCAAATCTTCTTGGTCTATCAGGTGCACCCACTGCTGGCCTCAAATCTAGCGGTTCTACTTCAACACGGCTACCCTCTGAAACTATTTTCATGGAGAAAGGGGAAAACTTTTGGAAATAATTCGCCCCCAGATCTTTTCCTTCAGGCACTTTTAAATTCTTGGGAGCTCTGGCAGGCCAGTTTCCTCATCACCACTCCCCCTTTTTTACCTGAAGTGTAACGGAGACGGCCAATGTGATCTAAAGATGTCCGGACAGCAGATTCCGGTGCTCTTGGGGAGTTCTCTGGGATACTGTGTTCATGAGAACTCTTAGTTGAAGGGTGCAAGCCGGCAGCCACTGGCCATGTGCTCGCCTAGGAGAGCTGGAGCAGACCTCAAGGTGATGGAACACTGTAGAGATCTAGAACGTCTAAGCTAAAGAGCCTGTCATATAGTTTGCCATCTGATAGGACATGTCTAGAGAGAGGGACAGAGGATTTGCATTTTCACCCATTTCTTGTGATATCATAACTATATCTTTGTATTATCAAAGCTTAGTGCAACTCCTTCACCTCTCCACAATCCACAAACGTTTCTCTTTACAAACATTCTACCGAACCTCTGAGGACGAATACATGCCCATAGATACATTGTTGCAAACCGTTCTATTTGGCGGTCCGTTTTCCTTATCCTTTTTTTCTTCCATGTTATAGCTTTACATAGCGCGGGACGGCTCGGACCCCGTTTCAGTGCTTCATCGAGGCAGATCCCGCACAGGATGATTTCTCCAGATTTTGATATTCCATTGGCTGCGGTCACACGGAGCATTAGCCACGCTACAGAGACGGAAGATAGGCGGATTTTCCGGGCGCGATCACACTGCCACATCTGGGAAGCGTAGAGCTCCCGTGGCACACCCGATGCTTCCCGCTGAAGATGCGGGGTAAAAAACTAGTACCTCCGAGGTACTAGTTTCCGGAAACCGCGGAGCAAGGGTGGGCGTCTGATCGTGTTTCCGGTGGCATCGGGCGCCCGCCCATGTCCCCTCGCAAACAGGTTTTTTTTCTTCAAGTCTCCATGGGATGCGCACAAGCACCCAACGGAGCATGCGCACACTTCAGTTTATTTTTAAAAAAAACAACCCCGTTTGCCTCGCCGACCCGCTTCTTTGCCTGTGGTGTGATACGCACCTCCCCCCTAACCACGGGACCTCGACGGGACCTCAACCGGACGTCTATTCATGCAGCCGCGAGTTATTTTGCTCTGGGGCAAACAGCCATGCTTCCCCCCCCCCCCCCCCTTTTTCCCCCCCTTACCCCCCCCCGCATTTTCCAGCCCATTGTTATTCATTATATAGACTCCCAGCTTGCTGCTGATTACTGTCTTATTAAACCATCAAGTAGTATCTGGTTTGTTAGACCATCCGTGGATGTTTTTTCAGGGGTTGGTAAATCTCTGCTGTCTGGTTTCCTCCCAGTTCACTTAAGCACATCTATTGACACCCACGTGTGGGGGGGGGGGAGGACGGACTGAGGCCAGGCTATGGAACGAGAGGGCAGTTCTGGATCAGCTCAGGCACTGAATGAGGCTTTTTTTGTCGGGCTCTTTTTGTAGCAAGGACTCCTTTGCATATTAGGTGACACACCCCTAATGTAGCCAATCCTCCAAGAGCTTACAGTAGCCCCTGTAAGAAGAGCTCTGTAAGCTCTTGGAGGATTGGCTACATTAGGGGTGTGTCGCCTAATATGCAAAGGAGTTCCTGCTACAAAAAGAGCCCGCATCTTAGGGTGGCCAACCTCCAGGTGGTGGCTGGAGATCTCCCGCTATCACAACTGATCTCCGAGCAACAGAGATCAGTTACCCTGGAGAAAATGGCCACTTTGGAAGGTGGACTCCAGTGTTCCCTCTGAGCTGAGTTAGTGTGAGCTAGCTCACAGTTTTTTAGCCTCCAGCTCACACATTTTTGTCACAGCTCAGGAAGAAGGATGGCTCCAGGGCAGACTAATGTATGCAGTCGCCAAATCACTCGCTCACAACTTTAATGCCGGTAGCTCACAAAGTAGAATTTTTGCTCAAAAGACTCCACAGCTTAGAGGGAACATTGGTGGACTCTATGGCATTATACTCCCGTGAAGTCCATCCTCTCCTCAAACCCCGCCCTCCTCAGGCTCCGCCCCCAAAACTTTAAGTATTTCCTTACCTGGAGCTGATAACCTTACACAGAGCCCACCTTCCAAAGCAGCCATTTCCTCCAGAGGATTTGATCTCTATAGTCGGGAGGTCATTTGTCATTTCAGGAGCTCTCTTCTCAACCTGGAGGCTGGCCCCTCTCCCCCCCTTTCATTTTACAGCCAGTTCAGGAGAAGCTGAAATAGGGCCTGTCCCCGCTGATTTCCAGCCCGCTGTATTAGAAAAATAATAGGAATGCCATTTAGAATATATAACTCATCACTGCTGCCTTAGGCAAGACAACTCCTTGAAAGGGAGAGTTAAGAGCGGTGGTGGTTTTCACTGGACATAAGGACTTGTGACTGGAAGCGACCAGCCGGCGAAAGATTAATTCTGACAGGCGGCCATTCTGCCATCGATTGGTGCCGGAGGGAATCCGTCGCACTGTCTAATGGATGCCGCCACTTGGGGTGAGAAAGGGGTTAGGGAGTGGGCATATCTGTGTGCCCTTGATACATCAGGGGTGTGGATATTGAAAGGATGAATGCCAGAGGTAACAGCTGGGGAAGGATTTCATCTAGGGTGCATCCAAGACTCTTGCCTCCGAAGGTGACATTTTATCCAGGGGAACTGATCTCTGTCATCTGGAGATCAGTGCTTAATTTCAGGAGAAATCCAGGCCTTACCTGGAGGTTGGAAACTCTATCTGCAACCCTATACCCTCAGTTCACCCCCAGCAAAATGGGAATGACAGGGAGCTACATAAAATCAAAGTGTTGCAGACAGGAGTGCGATAATTAAAATTTTAAAATCCTCCCTGCGTCAAGAAAAGCTCTGGCATGAATTGTTATGCATTTGACAACAGATCTCTTTTGAATGCCTTTTCAAATAGGACTGTCAGCCAATCAAGGTTCCCCCACCACCACCACCCTTTTTTTTAAAGAAGTAACTGTCTGGTTTTTAAGAGATTAAGCAATTAATTGAATTTAAATAAATTTACATTCTGCAGAACTTCCTTCAAAGCACCTCTTTGAGGCTCCTGGTGGAAAAGGATTTTGTTTCTCCAAAGTGTGAAATTGCTTTCAGATTCAAGCCCATCTGCTTTATAGGCCGGGAAGAAAGGGAGGGGGGGAACCCTCTTCTTAAGAAAAAACACAAATTGAGTACAGGTAAGTGTCTTATTTGTTGAGATTTGTAGCTTGCCCGTGCCCACGGTTCAATAAGCACAGTCCTTGCCAAACTTTCTTTGCTTGTTGCAAGCCCGGTACGATACAATTTGGGAGGGAGGTGTATGGCATTTAGATCTGCAATTAAAGCTTTCTTATAGCCAATTACGTCTTACTTATCTAGCATCAACGGAATAAAAGGGTGCCTGACAACGTGACCTAAGCAAAAAAACGACAAGGCTCCCGCCTTAAGGGATTTTAGAAAAGTAGATCGCGCAAAACTAGATCACTCCAGCGAAGCAATTACAATGTACAGTCCTAATTTCAAACTTTTTTTTTTTTGCTTGGAGATACCAGCAGTGCCTGACGTTAAGCATCGGATGGAAGACCTTTCTTGGGAACATCTGCATTGGGCCTTTTAGGAGGATGCGCAGGAAGGGCCGGCATAAGTATTACCCTGAGCTGGGGCAGCTGCTGGGGGGGGCTTCTGCCAGGGCCCACCGCTGTCTACCAACCCCCCAGCAGGGCTGCCAACCTCCAGCTGGCACCTGGAGATCACCCACCATTATGATTGATCTCCAGACAACTAAGATCCGTTCCCCTGGAGAGAACGGCTGCTTTGGAGAATGGGCTCTGTGGCCACTTTGGTGTAGTGGTTAATTGTGCGGACTCTAATCTGGGAGAACCAGGTTGGATTCCCCACTCCTCCACTTGCACCTGGCTGGATGACCTTGGGCAAACCATAATTCTGGCACAGCTGTTCTCGAAAAAGAGCAGTTTCTGTCAAGAGCTCTCTCAGCCACACCAACCTCACAGGGTGTCTGTTGTGGGGAGGGGAAGGGAAAGGAGTTTGTAAGCCGCTCTGAAACACCTTCGAGTAGTGAAGGGCGGGGTATAAATCCAATCTCTTCCTCTTCCTCTTCCTCTTCCTCTTCCTCTTCCTCTTCCTCTTCTTCTTCTTCTTCTTCTTCTTCTTCTTCTTCTTCTTCTTCTTCTTCTTCTTCTCTCAGCCCCACCTACCTCACAGGGTGTCTGTTATGGGGAGGGGAAGGGAAAGGAGGTTGTCAGCTGCTCTGAGACACCTTCAGGTAGTGAAGGGTGGGGTATAAATCCAATCTCTTCTTCTTCTCTCAGTCCAACCTACCATACAGG
>NW_015170950.1:63829-65539 GCF_001447785.1 Gekko japonicus
CTCCCCCCTCCAGCCCCCCCCCCCCAATCTCCAGATATTTCCCAGCCCACAGCTGGAAACCCTGTATGTGTGTGTTGAGTGCTTCCAACTTATGGCGACCGTATGAATTCATGTCCCCCCAAATGTCCGATCATTAACAGCCTTGCTCAGGTTCTGCACACCGACTGGTGACCCCACCCCGCACTTCATTATGTGCTCATGCTCCACTGTGCTCTCAGTCACTCGCCCTGCCCAGTGCCTTTGGGGAAAAGCTGCTGATGGCGGAGAGCATGGGCAATGCCAAAACACACAAGCATGCAGAGGGAGATGGGATGCATGTGGGTGGGAGGGAAGGCACATGTGGGGGCCTAGTGGTGGGTAGAAGGGGAGGCAGCCCTGGGAACACGCTGCCCAGGGTCTGTCAACACCTGGAACCAACCCTGACGTGCAGGTTCCGTGCCCCGTGGCATTGCACCGAGCTTAATTGAACCCCCAGGAAAACAGTAGGGTGGCAGTGGGAAGGATCATTTGTAAGCGGAAGGCGTATTCATGAAGGATCGCTCCTTCAATGACTGTTGGCCAGGATAGCTTCATAGAACCTCCATGCGGGAGAGCAGTATACCTCAGAATATACGGTGCTTGGGATGAACCATAGGGGGTGGCCTGCACCTTCATGACTGACTCGATCTTCTAGAGCAGGGGTGTCGAACTCATTTGTTATGAGAGCCGAATCTGACAGGAATGAGACTTTGTTGGGCTGGAACATGTGTGTCATAAAATGTAATAGCAGGTAGCGGAGATATCAACTTTATGAAGGACAGAAAAACAAAGGGTTGTGTGTTTTTTTACTTAAAATAAAATATTTTGTTTATTTAACCGTGTCTAATAACTGATACCTCTTGCTCTGAATTATTGCATCAAAATGTCTGTGCTGTTGCAATCCTGAGTATGCTGTTCAGGTGTGTATCTGTAAGCTGCAAACCTATGATGATGCAGCAGCAGCAGAACTGGAAGAAGAAGCAGAAGACAGCCAGTTCCACTGTGGGCCTGATCGAAGCCCTCCGGGGGCCTGATCCGGCCCCTGGGCCGCATGTCTTGACACCCCTGCTCTAGAGGCATCTGCCCACGGCTGAAGCTTGTGGGGCAAAGGGTAGACTTTACCGGAGCCTGGAGGGGGTAGGGAATTTTAGCCCAAACTGCAACCCCCATTATCGTGATAGCCAGTTTAGGACATTTCAACTGTTCTACTGCAGACCAACACGGCTGCCTCCGAAACAGGAGCACCTGAGAGATCAACAAGATTTTCAGGGTTCTATGAGCTTTTGCAAGTGTGAGAATGGGAACTTGGACTTTTGACAGCTGAGACCCTGAAAATCTTGCTCGCCTCTAAGGTGATACTGGATCCAAATCAAAATAGAAATGCGTCATCTGTGGCACATAAAATTATGTGCCCGGAAGGTGGGAATGCCCTACAAGTTTGCACTGGACTCAGAGAAAAGATGCTTGGAGTTGCAGCTGGCTGGAGAACAGAATGCTTAATCTAGGTAACTATAAAGGTAAAGGTTCCCTTGCTTGAAAGCCAGTCGAATCCAACTCTAGGGTTGCGGTGCTCATCTCCGTTTCAAAGCCGAAGAGCCAGCGCTGTCCGAAGACGTTTCCGTGGCCGGCATGACTAAACACCAAGGCACACGGAATGCTGTTACCTTCCCGCCAAAGTGGGACCTATTTATC
>NW_015170950.1:65773-69406 GCF_001447785.1 Gekko japonicus
CCCAAGTTACTGCTAAAGACCAAAGAATAGTGCATGGAAACATCCCATGCAGGCCTGTAGCCAGGATTTTTCAATTCAGGGGGCCTTTAAGAAGAGAAGAAGAAGAGATTGGATGTATACCCCACCCTTCACTACCCAAAGGTGTCTAAGAGCGGCTTACAAACTCCTTTCCCTTCCCCTCCCCACAACAGACACCCTGTGAGCAGTGGTCCCTCTAAGCTGAGTTAGTGTGAGCTAGCTCACAGTTTTTTAGTCTCCGGCTCACACATTTTTGTCTTAGCTCAGGAAGGATGGCTCCAGAGCAAACTGATTTATGCAGCAGCCAAATCGCTCACTCACAACTTTAATGCCAGTAGCTCACAAAGTAGAATTTTTGCTCACATGACTCCACAGCTTAGAGGGAGCATTGCCTGTGAGGTCGGTGGGGCTGAGAGAGCTCTGACAGAAACGGCTCTTTTTCAAGAACAGCTCTGCCAGAACTATAGCTAACCCAAGGTCATCCAGCAGGTGTGAGTGGAGGAGTGGGGAATCCAACCCGGTTCTCCCAGATTAGAGTCCGCCCACTTAACCAGTACACCAAACTTAACCACTACACCGGATTAGAGTCCGTGCACCCCATACACACACACTCACACAATCAACCCCCTCCCCCAAGTGAACACACTAAATAAAATAAAAATTGGAAGTCGGGGGGCCTGGGGGCTGGATGGGAAGTTGGGAAGCTTGGTGGTAAGTCGGGGGGGCTGGGCCCCGAGAGGCCCCACTGTAACTACGGGCCTGATCCCATGTGGATATATGAAATTGGAAGTCGGGGGGCTGGATGGGAAGTCGGGAAGCTTGGTGGTAAGTCGGGGGGCTGGGCCCCAAGAGGCCCCCCTGTAGCTACGGGCCTGATCCCATGTGGATATATGCCAGGGTTTCCAGGTCCTCCCTGGCCATTGTCAGGGGATGGGGTGGAGTAGGGTTGCCAGATCCGGGTTGGGAAACTTCTGCAAACTGGGGAATGGAGCCTGAGAAGGAAAGTGGGGTACAATGGCATAGAGTCCACCCTCCAAAGCATCCATTTTCGCCAGGGGAACTGATCTCTGTAGTCTGGAGATGAGCTGTGATTCCGGAGTACCCCCAGGTCCCACCCGGAGGCCGGCATCCCTGATATATGCTTTCACTCAACCGTATATGGCCCCTGGTTTCCAACAGAATGGGAGGCAAGGGCATCTCCCGAATAATAACGTTGCCATTTAGGTCCGAACAAATTAAGTCGGCTACAATAGTCCTTTTGCCCACATGGATAATTATTAGAGGTTTGCCGTATGCCGTTATCGGGCGGAAATGTATCCACTGGGCATCTTCCTTTGTTCATTGAAAAGAAAAATGGACGGCAAGAGAAGCTAACGGAAGCAGAAAAACAGAAATGGCTATATGATCCGATCAGACCACTCAATCCATCCCTGGGAGCATCCGGCTGAGGCCGCTGCACACGAAATCCTCCCTGTCGTTATTCTGACTGGCAGGGCTCTTTTTGTAGAAAAAGCCCAGCAGGAACTCATTAGCATAATAGGCCACACCCAACACCAGAAACTCATTAACATATTAGGCCACACCCCTGACAGCACAGCTCATTAGCACATTAGGCCGCACCCCCATGTTACCACCTTTTGCTTCTTATTCTGTTTACCTTGTTTGTTGTCAAAACCCAGGGCCCTTTTTTGTTGCAGGAACACCTTTGCATGTTAGGCCACACACCCCTAATGTAGCCAATCCTAATGAGTTTCTGCTGTTGGGTGTGGCTTATTATGCTAATGAGTTCCTGCTGGGCGTGGCCAACTTGGGAGCCAGCCGGACCTCCGTTCCTGTGCGTTCCTGCCCAGAAATAGCCCTGCTGACTGGAGTCGGGGAGGGAGGGATGCGGTGCATATATCCGTGGTCAGCCCCCCTTTTTTACTTAATGTTCCTGTCATGTGGTACCTTCCATGGCGGGGATGGCACAATTCATCAGTGTATTGGGACCCCTCTGTGGAGCATTTTCAAATGTTGGTAAATCTCTCCTGCCTGTTTACTTTAAATTCTCCTAAGCATATCTATCGATACTCACATGGGGGGGAGAGAACAGACAGAGGCCAGGCTACCGAACGAGAATGCAGTTCTGGATCAGCTCAGGCACTGAATGAGGCTTTTTTTGTTTATCTCTGATGCAGCGTAGGGTGGCTGGAGAACTCCCGCTATCACAACTGATCTCCAGGCGACAAAGATCAGTTCCCCTGGAGAAAATAGCTGCCTTGGAAGGTGGACTGCAGAGGCAGGAACACACAGGAACGGAGTTCCGGCTGGCTCCCGAGTTGGCCACGCCCAGCAGGAACTCATTAGCATAATAGGCCACACCCAACAGCAGAAACTCATTAGGATTGGCTACTTTAGGGGTGTGTGGCCTAACATGCAAAGGAGTCCCTGCTACAAAAAAGGCCCTGGGTTTTGACAACAAACAAGGTAAACAGAATAACAAGCAAATGGTGGGTGTGGCTGGATGAGCACACTTCTGGTAACATGGGGGTGCGGCCTAATGTGCTAATGAGCTGTGCTGTCGGGGGTGTGGCCCAATATGCTAATGAGTTCCTGCTGCTGGGTGTGGCCTATTATGCTAATGAGTTCCTGCTGGGCTTTTTCTACAAAAAGAGCCCTGGTGGACTGAATGGAATCATACCCGACTGAAGTCCCTCCCCTCCCCAAACCCCACTGTCCTCGGGCTCTGCCCCCAAAATCTCCAGGTATTTCCCAACCTGGAGCTGGCAACCCTGTGCTGTGCTTAGAATGGCAGGAAGGAAGTCAGACTTCCCGCCTCTGTTCCTTCTGCCACCGTCCTTGAAGACAGAAAAGGCTGCTAGAGAAGACAGAAGGGTTCTTGGGGACAAGAGAAGAGATAGGAGAAGAGGCTGGATTGATACCCCACCCTTCACTCAGAGTCTCAGAGCGGCTTACAGTCTCCTTTCCCTTCCCCTCCCCACAACAGACACCCTGTGAGGTAGGTGGGGCTGAGAGAGCTCTGAGAGAACTGCTCCTGAGAGAACAGCTCTGAGAGAACTTGTGACTGGCCCAAGGTCACACCAGCAGCTGCATGTGGAGGCGTGGGGAATCAAACCTGGCCCTCCCAGATTAGAATCCACACTCCTAGCCACTACACCAAACTAAGCACAGTCTTGAGCTCTGACTGTTTCAGGTGCTCCGAGCCCTGGCCTTATGTAAGAGGGGCTTGCGTTGGACAGGGCCAACCTGAGGGGGCTTTTGCATTGCAGGTGTACTATGACTTTCGTAACTACCCCCCCCCCCAATTCAATAGCAAGAAAAATGGGAAGTCTAGAATGAGTGCGTTACTTACAGGGCGCTCAGAATGAACGATGTAAACAAAAAATAGGCCAGCTCTTTGAAAACTCTCCGTGTTCTATCACACCAGCTACAGAAGACCAGAGACAGTAAATATGGAGTTTCTAGAACCCAAATAATGCCAAACTTCCTTTGAATACAGTATAGAATAATAGAATGTTAGAGTTGGAAGGTACCTTGCAGGTCATCTAGTCCAACCCCCTGCACTCTGCAGGAGCATAGTCGAAAGATAGCCCTACAACATACCCGAAAGATGGT
>NW_015170950.1:69453-73642 GCF_001447785.1 Gekko japonicus
GTCTGTTCCACTGCTCAACCACTCTTACAGTTAGGAAGTTTCTCCTGGTATTTAGCCGGTATGGACTCCCTTGTAATTTCCACCCATTCGATCTAGTCTTGCGATCCGGAGCGAGAGAGAATAGATCTGCTCCATCTTCTACATGACAGCCCTTCAAATATTTGAAGACTGCTATCATGTCCCCTCTAAGCCTTCTCCTTCCCAGGCTAAACATACCCAACTCTTTCAGCCTTTCCTCATAAGACTTGGATTCCAACCCTCTCACCATCCTGGTTGCCCTCTTCTGGACACGCTCGGGTTTGTCAACATCCTTCTTAAAATGTGGTGCCCAAAACTGGACACAGTACTCCAGGTGAGGCCTGACCATAGCAGAATAGAGTGGAACTACCACCTCCCGTGATCTGGGCACAATCCTGTGATCTGGACAAAGTAGAGGAGGCTCCTCTTACCTTTTGGGACTTCTTCCAAATCTGGCACCCTAGGCAATCACTTAGGTTGGGCTAGTAGGCTTGGAGCTAGTAGGTTGGGCTAGTAGGCTTGCAGCTAGCAGGTTGGGCTAGTAGGCTTGGAGCTAGTAGGTTGGGCTAGTAGGCTTGCAGCTAGCAGGTTGGGCTAGTAGGCTTGGAGCTAGTAGGTTGGGCTAGTAGGCTTGCGGCTAGTAGGCTTGGAGCTAATAGGTTGGACTAGTAGGCTTGGAGCTAATAGGCTGGGCTAGTAGACTGGGCTAGGAGGCTTAGAGCTAGTAGGTTGGGCTAATAGGCTTGGAGCTAATAGGCTGGGCTAGGAGGCTTGGAGCAAGTGAATGAGGAGAGACAAGGGAATGCAGTAGGATTGCCAACCTCCAAGAGGGGTCTGGAGAGCTCCTGGAACTGCATCTGATCTCCAGGAGACAGAGATCAGTCCCCCTTGAGAAAATGGCTGCTGTGGCGGGTGGACTCAGTGCCGTGATTCCCCACTGAGATCCCTCCTCCGGTTCTACCCCAAAATCTCCATGAATTTCCCAACTAGCCCAGCCTACTAGCTCCAAGCCTACTGGCCCAACCTACTGGCAACCCTAGAATTCAATCACTCCTCCCTCCTCTTCAGCAAACACAGATCTCCTGGGGAAGAGGTCGATTTCTTGCCCTCACCTCTCCGCATTCCAGCCCGCCCACCCCTTCTCTTTCTGAGGGTCTAAAGCAGCTGCAGGAACTGGCAGGAAAGAGAGAAAACATTCATGCACAGATGGCTGGAAGACTGCCCAGAATTTATTTTGTTTATTGATCGAATCTTTCCTTCTCTCTCTCTTTTTAGTGAAGGTGTATATCTGGACCTTTACTCTCTTAATGCCCTGGCAGCACGAACATCACCAGTAAACTAATTTCACTTGAGTTTTTCCCACCTTTCCCCCTCCATGTGGACTTACCATAAATGCACGAACACATGAAACCGCCTTATACTGAATCAGATCCTTGGTCCACCAAAGTATTTTCTGTTCAGATTGGCAGCGGCTCTCCAGGGTCACAAGCAGGGGTCTTTCACATCATCTCCTTCCAGAACTTTTAACTGGAGATGCCAGGGATTGAGCCTGGGACCTTCTCCACGCCAAGCAGATGCTCAACCATTGAGTCACAGCCACATTCCCATAACTGGCAATGCAAATAGTGTACAAGTGAGGTGGTTTGCTGCTGACCATGGGGAACACAGCCAGACAGGTGGTATGGGACAGTGGCTGGAGAGCTGGACTAGAGGGAAAGTGGTACTTGTTGTGTTGGCAGATCTCCTCCCGAATCTTTCCAGAGCAGATGCAGAGAAGCCTTCTCCCCCTCTCCCCATAGCACAGCAGATTGTGTATTAGCAGCGTGGCGTGCTTTTGGGCTAGGATCTGGAAGCCTCAGGTTCATATCCCCATTCTGCCCTGGAAGCTTGCTGGGTGACCTGGGGCCAGCCACACACTCAAAGCTTAACCTACTTTGCAGGGTTGTTAGTAGGATAAAACAGAGGAAATGAGACTGATGCAAGTCACTTTGGGTCTTTATTGGGGGAAAGCCAGGATCTTAATGAAGCAAATTAATTAGGGATGGGCACGAACCATAAAACGGTCTGCATTTTTACTCGAAGCGGGCCAGTTTGTGGTTTGTTTTGACCCGGTTCGTTTGGTTGCACTGTTCCCGAACCGACAACTAACCGCCATTTTTTCTGCGGAGGTTTGGGGGGTTCATTAGAGCAGTTGGTTGGCCAGACAGCCTGGCGCCGATTCAGTCAATTCCTAAGCAACGCTGGGGGTGGACTTGTGGAGAGCCCTAGAAACGCCCATAGTAGTTGTCCGTAGCTTGATCGGCAGCTCTTACGGCCAACCATGGAGCTCCCATCCTGCTCTGTGGGAGCAAACTGTGCCACGCCCTGACTCAGGAAGAGAGAGGAGAGGAGTTAGTCGAGTGAGAGAGAGTTAGAAAAATAGTTTACCGCTGGCCGATTCAAGGGGAGGCTTTGAGGGACTCTTTTCCCCACACACACAGTGGGACAGTTTTTTAAACACCTCTCCTGGCTGGGAAGGTGTTCCTTACTGTTGTTTCAGGGACCCGATCCACACACTTACTAGCCTCTCTCTGCCAGTGCCGGGGGGGGGGGAGCTCTTTTTTTTCTTTAAAAATCCAATCTTTGCCAAACTTGGAAGGCTGGTGGAGGAGATCCTGTGGGTCTGACGTCGCGAGGGGGCCTTTCTACCACCTTCCAAACTCCCGAACTGCACTAACCATGAACCGGTTTGGCAAATGGAAAAGTTCGTAAAAGCAGGGCTATTTTTGGGCAGGAACGCACAGGAACGGAGTTCTGGCTGGCTCCCAAGTTGGCCACACCCAGCAGGAGCTCATTAGCATAATAGGCCACACCCAACAGCAGAAACTCATTAGGATTGGCTACGTTAGGGGTGTGTGGCCTAACATGCAAAGGAGTTCCTGCAACAAAAAAGGGCCCTGGGTTTTGACAACAAACAAGGTAAACAGAAGAAGAAGCAAAAGGTGGGTGTGGCTGGATGACCACACTTCTGGTAACACGGGGGTGTGGCCTAATAAGCTAATGAGCGGTGCAGTCAGGGGTGTGTGGCCTAATATGCTAATGAGTTTCTGCTGCTGGGTGTGGCCTATTATGCTAATGAGTTCCTGCTGGACTTTTTCTACAAAAAAACCCCTGCGTAAAAGTGTTTCGTTTGTGGAACCCAATGAACCATGAACAACCATGAACTCCCATTTCCCCAATCCATGCCCATCCTTAATAAAAATGCATCCAAGCTATCTTTCTGCATCCCTCTTTTTTGCTCTCACACGTTCCAGAAGACAGGTGTGGTCTTGCTGGTGCAACATACCTTAGTCAAGGTCATACCCCATGCTTGTATTTGTAAAGACTGAGAGCCAGTTTGGTGTAGTGGCTAAGTGTGCTGACTCTAATCTGGGAGAACCAGGTTTGATTCCCCACTCCTCCACTTGCACCTTGCTGGATGGCCTTGGGCAAGCCGTAGCTCTGATTAGAGCTGTCCTTGAAAAAGAGCAGTTTCTGTCAAGAGCTCTCTCAGCCCCACCGACCTCACAGGGTGTCTGTTGTGGGGAGGGGAAGGGAAAGGAGTTTGAAGCCACTCTGAGACACCTTTGGGTAGTGAAGGGCACGGTATTAATCCAATCTCTTCTTCTATTGTTAAGGGACAATGTACGACATGCCCGTCATGGCAGTGCTCTCCTAGGGCTCTCATCTTTTGAGATAAAGAAAGGTTGGTCCCTGGTTGAGGGTCCCACAACCAATCCAGGAGGCAAAGTCCGGTTTTGTTTTGTTTTGTTTTTTGAAGGTCTGCAGGCGTAGTCGATCTGTTTGAAGTGCAGAGATGCAAATTCTGGGTTCTGAAATACCTGGAGATTTGAGGGTGAAGCCTGAGGAAGGTGGGCTTTAGAGAGGGAAAGGACCTTAGTAGGTATAATACTGTACAGTCCACCTTTCAAAGCAGTCATCTTCACCAGGAGAAGGAGAAGTGCCAAAGTTCTAATTCTAAAATGCACTCCCTTAGTGTATGGCTGATGGCACTGCTCCTCAGCATATATCGCCACCAATCAGAAGGCAAAGCCTGGGTCCCGCCCACACCACAACTGCTGCGACAACCTGGTCTTTTGCATATGGAAGCTGATTGGACTTCAGTCCATTCCACACCTCAAACTCCCCCCCC
>NW_015170950.1:74143-75810 GCF_001447785.1 Gekko japonicus
CTCTGGGGCAAGTGATGCTCTGTCATCTTGGTGCTTGGGGGGGTCAACAGTGGGAGGGCTTCTAATGTCCTGGCCCCAGTGGTGGACCTCCTGATGGCACTGGTATTTCTGGCCACTGTGTGACACAGAGTGTTGGACGGGATGGGCCTTTGGCCTGATCCAACATTGGCATCTCTTATGTTCTTATGTTAAATAAGGTGTTTGTTATCAGCATACACCAGTTGCTCAGGAAGTCTGTGTCTGCTGAGCCCTGGAATTGGGGGCTATCCCTCATTATGTCCTGTTTGTGGCCTTTACCCAGTTCCCAGGGCCAAGAACCTTGCAGCCATTTTAGCCAGGCTGGCCTCACATTCAGCGGCAGACAAAACCACCTCCCTCTTATCTGTCACAACACCGTCTGGCGACCCCGGGCCCTAAGGAGGCCAGGCTTGCAGCAACAAGGGCCAGGTCCTTTTCAGTGGCAGCTCCTATCTGGTGGAATGAGCTCCTGCAGGAGATCAGGGCCCTGCGGGACCTTGTGCAGTTCCGCAGGGCCTGCAAGACGGAGCTCTTCCGCCAGGCTTTTGAGTGGGACCCACCACTGCCACTACCACCACCGCTGCATTATACAGCGACACTGCCGGAGGGCTGGGTAACATATAGCTGTGGTCCTGGCCTGCCCTTCTGCTATGTAAGATGTTGGGAGTTTAGCCGTGCTCCAATAGATTTGAATTTTAATTGGTTTATTTATATGGAATTTTAACTGTTTTATATATTATACGCACTTTGTGCCTGTGTAAGCCACCCTGAGCCCGTTCACGGGGAGGGCACGGTATAAATATAATATAATAACATGAATAAATAAAATAAATCTGTTGATGATCATGCTGTCATCTAGAAGATGTCACTGTATGCCCTGGCTGCCAAAAAGATGTGTGCAAAATTTCCGCCGTGACGCTCAACATGCTGTATTCTCCGCTACGTCCTGGTCCTCACAATTTTAACATTGTTTTTAGCTTTGTTGTGTCTTTACACGAATATTTATTTATTTTATCGTATTCTATTTATCAGCTGCCCGTCCCTGCACACAGGGCTCAGGGAGGTTTACATTTATTACTGCTCAACAACAACAAAACTACACTGTGTAATATCTGGCTATATATATTGCCAACAATGTCTTACAATATATATAGCCAGATTTCCTACTTGGAGACCAGCAGCCCTGCTGAAGGGTCAGCTTGTCCCAAAACCCAGTCCTGGAAAAAAAAAAAGCAGTTTTTTTCCCGCTAACAACAGGCCCCCCAAAGCAAAAACACAGCCTTCTGCAGGCCTTTATTTTTCTGCTTAGTTGACAAACCTCTCCGCTGCTTGAGCTCTCGTGTTCTATTTTGGTATCCTCTGGCAGAGAAGCCTATAGCCTCCATCTCGAGAATGCTGCTCTCCTAGAATACGTCTCCATTTCCCCTTTCAGATGCGAAACAGGGCAGGTTGCATCTGGGTCCTTCTCTGCTCCAGAGGTATCTACAAAAGCCCTCTGAATATTCATTGAGCCATTGATTCTGCTAGAGGAAGGATGACCTAGTCAAGGAACAAAGCCTGGGTTTTGTATTCCTTTCTCATATATATATTTTTCCCTCTGGGTTCTGCGCTGCCCTGTGTCTGCCAAGGCATGACTGATGGAGAGACAG
>NW_015170950.1:75847-105570 GCF_001447785.1 Gekko japonicus
CCAGAGCATCCGTCAGAGCCCGAAACTGTTGGGTACTTTAGTTTTAAATATAATAGAATGGGGGGGGGGGGATAAAACAAGCATTTTAAAACTCCATCCCATCGTCACCGAAAGGAGCAAGAGGTGCCCGGTAAAGCAAATGCCAAATCTTGTATATGTGAAACAGCCCTTGCCGATCAAACCTTCCATGGTAGTCCAGGGACAAGGAGTTTCAGTCAAGACAATTTTCACACTCAGCTGTGGCCCAAGGGAGGACTGCTGTGTGTGAATCAGCTCCGACTCAACATGAGACACTTTTTGTACGGATCCTCTGAGAGATGCACATCAGTGATTTGGGAAATGCATTTCAGCTGTAGTGGCCAACCAAGTGGGGCCTGGTGTTCGCCTGCAATGATAGCTGATCTCCAGGTTTGAGTCCAGTAGCACCTTAGAAGCCGTTATGGACCCAGGCCATGGGCTCCATAGGTTCACAGAAGTTCCCAAAGAACTGACACAAGAGATCTGGGTTTACTTACACGGAGAGCTTTAATAACGCATCAGAGTGATCAAAGCAGACTCGGGGCTGAGATCCAATCAGCTGGGAAGAAGAAGAGGAGGAGGAAGAGGAGGAGGATTTATAACCCACCCTTCACTCAGAGTCTCAGAGCAGTTTACAATCTCCTTTCCCTTCCTCTCCCCACAACAGACACCCTGTGAGGTAGGTGGGACTGAGGGAGCTCTTTCAAGGACTGCTCTTGAAAGAACAGCACTGAGAGAACTTGTGACTGACCCAAGGTCACACCAGCAGCTGCATGTGGAGGAGTGGGGAATCAAACCCGGTTCTTCCAGATTAGAGTATGCGCTCTTAACCACTACTCCAAACTGGCTCTCCAGAGATTCACAGACATGCAGTGGAGCTTAGCCAAACCCTGGAGACCAATAGCATAACGATAACCAAGCATGTTATACTCTAAATGCTGGCGACGAGCCCAAGAATGATAAAATAAGCTCTCCCAAACACTTGGAGGAGACAGGCCATCTTGCACCTGGCTTCTAGTGGGGGGAAGAAACAACTCAGGCCTTGAAGATAAGAGCTGCTAACAAGCATGAAAATGAGAATGTTCCCCTGAGAGCAGCTGCCCTCCTCTCCCAAGAGACTCAGGGCAACTAGCAAAGATGGAGCCACTCAGGCTAATAATAATAATAATAAGAGTTGGTTTTTATACCCCGCTTTTCACTACCCAAAGGAGTCTCAGAGTGGCTTACAATTGCCTTCACTTCCTCTCCCTACAACAAACATCCTGTGAGGTAGGTGGGACTGAGAGAGTTCTGTGGGAACTGTGACCGACCCAAGGTCACCCAGCAGGTTTCATGTGGAGAAAGAGTAGAGAACCAAACCTGGTTCTCCAGACTGGAGTCCACCACTCTTCACCACTACACCACACTGGCTCTCAGAGGCCAGGGGCCAACAAGATTTGGGGTGGTGGGGTATAAGCTTTTTGAGAGTCAAAGCTCCCTTCGTCAGAGACAAAGTGAGAATGAAGATCTTATATATCCATTCTGCCTTGGATCTGGCAAAGGGAGCATTGATCTTTGAAAGCTTATGCTCCAAAAAACTGATCTCTCCAGACTACAGAGATCAGAGATATTGACCTCTTCCTGAAATTAACTAGCTCTGAGTCTGATGCATGTCTGAATGGTAGACCTGAGAATCTGCATAAGCAGCCTTAGAATCTGTGCAAGGGTGTAGACTTTCCAATTTCCCGGGGGGGGGGGCTGGGGCTGGGCCAGAGGCATTGCTTTGCTAGGAGCAAGGGTGGCTCCCAGGGGAGGCTGAGCACCTTCCTGAAAATTTCGGCGGGGGCTGAAGCCCCGCCGCCCCCCTGAAGATTACGCCTATGACTGTGGTGGAAGGTATACATGTAATTTTAATTCTAGGTCAGATGATCCATGGGGGTGGCTGGTTATAACACTGTAGCTTTGTATGTCCATGTGAATTTTTTTGGTTATTCACACACACACACACACACACACACACACACCATTCACTGGGCTCTACTCTGCACTGCTGGACCACCTTTGATGTACCCCCTTCTATAGGGTTGCCAGCAATGCTCCCTCTAAGCTGTGGAGTCTTGTGAGCGAAACCATAGAGTTTGTGCTGAATCCTAGAGCGGTGGGACATAGCATAGAGTTTCCATGAATCCTAGAATGGTGTAACGTCACTTTCTGGGTTTGCCCCAGAAATTACGTTGCACTATCAACATGACCCTGATTCTTGTATTATTTTTTCCATGCCTGCCTATGGAGCTGTGGCGGGGTTAGGGGGCTGCTGGTTGGAGATGTCCCACTATTGTGGGAGACTTGGAAACCCTACTTTTCTACCAGACTTTGCCCCTGCAGCTGCTATGTGTGTCCCCTGACCTGACAGTTTCTGCCTTGCCTTCCAGATCCAACGGGCAGGAAACGTTGTTGTATTTATTAAATTAATTAGAAATGTATAAACACAGTTAAAGAGCGATAGAAAATGACATTTCAAAAGTGGGGCTTAGATAACAAGGCCAAGCGTTACCTTCATTACAAAGTCAAATTGCAGTTTTATCAAAGCAAAGAAGACATATGGACGAACATTATCTGGGAACTTATTATTCTGAAATGTAATAAATAAAATCCATTTTTTCCCCGACAAATTTATCAGCCAGCAAATTGATACGACTTCTCTTGTAGTAAGTCAATTTAGACATTAAGGTGATAGATCAAAGAGTCCGTAATGGGAGGTGATTGTCCCTTTTCCCCAAAAAAGTAGCGATACACAGTTGTGGAGGGTGTGTGTGTGTCAGCACATTCATAACCAAATCTAGGTCAGAGACATTCAATGTGTCGTGGGGAGGGGACAGGATTCTTGAAAGCAAAGTCGGTGAGTGGCAGGTCTTGAATCTTTTGCAGCTTTTTACTCCTTCGACAGCTGGAGGCAGAAGCTCTGTTGGCATCTTTCTCAAGGTGTAAAACCTCCTTGCATTTGAGTTTGCCAGCTCTGGGTTGGGAAAAACCTGGAGAATATGGGGGTGTAGTCTGGGGAGTGTGGGGTTTGGGAGGGACCTCAGCAGGGTATAATACATTGAAGCACCCATGCTCTTCAAAAGCAGCCATTTTCTCCAGGGGAACTGATCTCGGTTGTCGGGAGATCAATTGCAATAGAGGGAGATCTCCAGGTGCCACCTGGAGGTTGGTAACCCAACTCACACTATCAACAGTGTCCTAAGCACTCCGATCTCACAAAACATAACACCACATCTTTTCCCTTTGGTCCTGATTTCGCTTTCTTATGTCCCGTCTCAATTGCGCTCTTCCAAAAGATCGCTTGTTCCCCGTGTGACTTTTATGATATTTCAGGCCTGGCGCACGCATACCTCATAAGAATAAGCGCAGCAATGTACGTTTATTGGAAAGGTAATAAGGGTGTTGGGAGGCAATCTTTTTACAGTGAACTAGGACAGTCTCATTTTCTCCCTCCGTTAATAACTGACACGGCCTGCCGTGGTCTCCCTCGTGTGTCGCCGCCCGAACTCCTCGCTCGATATATTAAGCTTGCCTCTGTGTGCCGTGTTGTCTTGTCCTTTTATTAAGAACCTTTTAGTCCCTCGCTAGCCATTAAGGAGAAGTGGAAAGACAGGCTGAGAAGCGTTGACAAAAGAAAGGAGGGCTTCCCCCGACACGCCACCCACCACCACGGCCTTCCGTGATTGTCAGCTGAGGGAGCAATTGAGGCAAGGCTTCGGCCTACGGTTCCTGTTTGAGGGAGAGAAGACCTAAGCCTGCTGAGAACAACACAAGATGATTGATTCTTTGCTCCTGCGGCTCCGTAATAATGCCTAGACTGTAGCCATGAGGGGGAGGGCCAAAACAGCAATTAGTGGCGAACAGGAAGGCAATTGAATTCGGAGGGCTGAGGAGGCCACCTGGCACGGGGCGGGCGCAGCAGTGACGGAGAGCTCCCTCCCAAAGAAACGGCAAGTCGCTGCCGGATTGTTGTGAGCGGGTGGGGGACGGTGCTTAACGGCGAAGGTGACTCGTGACGATGATTACCTTTTGGGATGTTTAAAGCTCCTAATGAGAATGGTGATGATCCAATCTGCGAGGACAATTCCAGAAGGAGCCGTAGCTCTGTTGCACACAAGGGAGTCACTTGGGGATGGCTTTGGAGCAGGGCCAAGGTTGGGTTGTCTCGAGATGTCGAACGTGGGCGTGGGGAAAGCCCCAGTGCAAATCCGTAGCTAGCGCTTGTCCAGTTCATCTATCACGTTTAACTTTCACGTTTTTTATCCCACCGGGGTTTTTCAGGCCAGCAGGAGAAAAACAGAGGGGGGAGGAAACAGAGGGTTTAGAAGTGGCTTCATTACGTTACGGGCAATGCTGTCGGGGTTTAGATGACTCTTGGAGCATCAGCAGGGGTCATTTCGTAGAAAAAGAGGTTCAGGAGCTCATTAGCATAACTCATTAGCATAACTTATTTGCATGTGCCACTCCCCCTGACATCACCAGAAGTGTGTCAGAAGGCAACACCCACCGCTCAGGCTCCACTGGACTGTTTTGGATTGCTAGCTATTGGGGGAGGGATGTGCAGATCTGTCCTGGCAGAGGAGGGAGAGCTTGTACCTGAATAAAACTTGGTCTTAAAGGGGCCACTGGACTGTTTTGGACCGGGGGGGCCGGGGGGAAAAAGCTCTGCAACTTACCTGGCTGCTTCTTGCTGTGACTGAGGGCTTCTGGGAACAGGGGGTGGGGCTTGTTGCATGTGCCCGCCACCTAGGCTCTTTACTGCCAGAGCTCCGCTCCTGTGCGCTCCTGCAGGAAATGACCCCTGAGCATCATCAACCCCTGACATCATAGCACAATGCCAGCACTCCTATCCCCCTGTTCCTCTCAGGGGACTGCCCATACCAACTGGCAACCCTCCAGTTGACTGGCTAGCAAAATGCTGAAAACATCCTCTTTCGGTGTTTCAGAGCCATGCACTGCAGATACACACTTTCTTCAGTCTGGGCTTGGCAGCCTCCCTGGGTGGCTATAGTAAAGGTAAAGGTAAAAGTTTCCCTTGCTCGAAAGCCAGTCGAATCCGACTTTAGGGGGCAGTGCTCATCTCCATTTCCAAGCTGAAGAGCCAGCGCTGTCCGAAGATGTTTCCATGGTCATGTGGCCGGCATGACTAAAAGCCGAGGTGCACGGAATGATGTTACCTTCCCACCAAAGCGGTATCCATTTATTTACTTGCAATTTCTTGCTTTCGAACTGCTAGGTTGGCAGGTGCTGGGGACAGAGATGGGAGCTCACTCCGTTACGCGGCACTCGGGTCTCAAACTGTCGAACTACAGACCTTCCGGTCTGCAGCTCAGCATTGTAACCTCTGCGCTATGCAGGACAGCAAATCCTCTCCTTTCTTTGGAAACTGAAACCAAATGTAATCTCTTTCCCAAAGCAAAGAAACAATCCTGGCTTCCTCCCCACCTTGTCAGTATAGTAGGTTCTTTAGAAGAGCCTAGGAGACATCACCCTGACCTGGATCCTGCCAGATCTTGGAAGTTAAGCAGGGATGGTGCTGGTTAGTATTTGGATGGGAGACCACCAAAGAAGTCCAGGGTTGCTATGCAGAGGCAAGCAATGGCAAACCACCTCTGAATGTCTCTTGCCTTGAAACCCCTATGGAGTTGCCAGACGTCAGCAGTGACTTGATGGCAAATAAAAGAGGGAATTGTATGTGTGTGTGTGTTTGTGTGATTTTTTTTTTGGGGGGGGGTGTTGAGCTTCTATGGGTAGCCTGCATGGTGTGCCCATTTGGAACCAGCTGCCTCCATTCAAGGGGGAGGCTTGGCTTGGAGCCTCCCAACATTTTGTGATTGGTCTGCCTGCAAGGCAACCATTTTGTGATTGGCTCACCCACCTCATGGCAACCACTTGGTGGAGACACCGCCATATCATTGTGGTCAAGAGCACACATGACACATTTGAGCATCCCGTGCTCTAGCTGCTACATTCACATGTACACGTATATCTCTCGGATTCTCATTAATTGATTGCTCATCACTTGTGTATTCAAGGTGGTAGAATGCCCTGCATGACACCAGACAGCTCATTCACATGTGAACATAAGAACATAAGAGAAGCCAATGTTGGATCAGGCCAGTGGCCCCTCCAGTCCAACACTCTGTGTTCTGCCAGTTCGGACCCCATCGACATGTACAAAGTATTGTTGCCTTATGCTGCCATTATGAAGTGATGAATATTTATGAATGGGTCAGTGCTACAAAGCTCCCTGGGAAGATTCAGCCTTGCCTGCCTACAGTGTTGTTGTGAGCATAAAGTACTGTTTGGGACAAAGAGCAGATGACTTCTGGACACCCTGTAGGGTTTTCAAGGCAATAGATGTTTCAGAGGTAGTTTGCCATTGCCTGCCTCTGCGTCACAACCCTGGCTTCCTTGGCGGTCTTCTTTCCAAATACTGACCAGGGCCAACCTTGCTTAGCTCCTGAGATCTGATTAGCTTTGGCTAGCCTGGGCTATCCAGGTCAGAGCCAATGTAGTATAAGGAGTAGGAATGTGAGCTGGGAAGTTCTGTGTTCAAATCTTACCATCCCCACACACTCAGTAAATAACTTAGTCAATGCCCTGTTCTGTTAACAGCAATGACATACCCCCAGGGTCTTGTAAAGAAGACCATGATAAATTTTATATGAAGCACTTATTTATTTTGAAGAAGAAGAAGAGATTGGATTTATACCCCGCCCTTCACTACTCAAAGGTGTCTCAGAGCGGCTTACAAACTCCTTTCCCGTCCCCTCCCCACAACAGACACCCTGTGAGGTAGGTGGGGCTGAGAGAGCTCTGATAGAGACTGCTCTTTTTCAAGAACAGCTGTGCCAGAGTTATGGCTTGCCCAAGGTCATCCAGCCGGTGCAAGGGGAGGAGTGGGCGGGGAATCAAACCCTGTTCTACCAGATTAGAGTCCATGCACTTAACCACTACACCAAACTGGAGGATGAAGAAGGGAAGGAGGAGGAGAAGATTGAGTTTAGACCCCACCCTTCACTACCCAAGGGAGTCTCAGAGCGGCTTACAAACTCCTTTCCCGTCCCCTCCCCACAACAGACACCCTGTGAGGTAGGTGGGGCTGAGAGAGCTCTGATAGAGACTGCTCTTTTTCAAGAACAGCTCTTATCAGAACTACGGCTTGCCCAAGGTCATCCAGCCAGGTGCAAGTGGAGGAGTGGGGAATCAAACCCGGTTCTCCCAGATTAGAGTCCGCGCACTTAACCACTACACACCAATTTTTGCTTATTTATATCCCGCCTTTGTCACTGACACTCAGGGCTCCCAGATGTTCCATATTGCTTTGTGCTATTTTCACAAAGTACAGTTTGTACCCAGAAGTATGAGATGGGGTGGATTTGCAATGTTGCGTGCTGCCTTCCAACTTTGAAATCCAAGCCTCCGGAAGCCCGTGTGAGCGGGCTGGTCCCCCACCCTGTGCAATTTTACATTTAATCCTATTGCTGCCGAGCTCCTCTGCCCGGACTGCATCCTGCAGGCCAGAAACACTCTTTGCGCCAAAGGCTTTATCTGTGGCTCCGCAGGCAGTCTCACGTGGCTCAGCTTCTGCAACAGAGTCTATGGCTGGGAGTCGCCCTCTTGCCAAGGCCTTTCCCTTCCTGCCAAAAGAGGGGAAGTAAAGCGCCCCGCATCCCACTTGCAATATCAGGTGTGAACACTGAGCTTTTGCTAATCCGGAAAGGGGAATGTTTCCACCTGGCCAAGCCCCACCACCACCACCACCGCTGCCACAAGGGATTTGTTTTTCTCTCTGGTTCACCAAGAGGGCGAATCGAGGATTTAGCTGATGGCTGCCAAAGAAGTCGCACGTCAGCCTTGCACAAAAAAAGGCTTGCGGCAAACGGTGGGAGGCTTTGGCATTCTGAAAAGATTTTAGGAATCAAACCACAGTAGGGTTGCTAACTTCCAGGCGGGGCCTGGAGATCTCCCGTAATTGCAACCAGTCTCCAGGCAACAGAGATCAATTCCCCAGTAGAAAACGGATCCAGTATCCAAAGCAGCCATTTGCTCCAGGTGAACTCTCTGTTCTTTGGAGATCTCCAGGCCCCACCAGGAGGTTGGCATCTAGAGTTGCCAGTTCTGGGTAGCGGGAATTCCTGGCAATTTGAGGGTGCAGTCTGGGGAGGACAGGTTTTTGGGGACGGGAAGGACCTCAGCAGGGTATAATGCCACGGAGTCCACCCTCCAAAAGATCTGTTTTTCCCAAAGGAACTGATCTCTGTTGCCTGGAAACCAGTTTTAATCCCAAGAGATCTCCAGTCACGACCTGGAGGCTGGCAACTCTAAGTCACACACACACATGTTGGCTCTCGAACCAGAAGCCTGAAAAACAGCAGGTCAGCCTGGGCATCACCGCCAAACCATGGCCAATGCACAGCCAGCAGAGCATAGTGGTTAGTTGGGATGGGCACAGACCGGGAAAGGCCGGTTCGGGGCTTGTGAACTGGGCAGTCCCAAACTGAGCCGCAAACCGAACCCCCGAGCATTCTGGGTGATGTTGGTGCACTGAGGGCAGGGCCCAACAGCACCTGGAAGTGTCATGTGCGCATCAGGGGGGCCGAACCCCGAACCGAGCAGAAGCTTGGTGAGTATTTGGGGGAAGGCACTGTTCACAAACCAAGGTTCACAAGCCCAAACTAGGCAAAGTCTGGCTCGGAATTTGGCTTGGGTTCGGGTCTGTGCCCATCCCTAGTGGTTAGGGTGTCAACCTGGGTTCAAATCCTCACTGTGCCACAGAAGCTCACCGGGTTACCTTGAGCTAGTACCTCTCAACCAAACCTGCCTCACAGGGTTGTTTGTATGACGATAAAATGGAGGAGAGGAGAATAACGTCATAAGTTGCTTTGAGTCTCCGTCGGGGAGAAGTGGGGAGAGGTTAAAGATGTCAGTAAAAGAGTTCCGCCAAAGAACCCTCTTGGATGCAGTAAGTCAGAGCCGGCCACCTTTTAAAGCCCGATTCCTATAAAAGCCCCCACTGCGGATTGCTCTCTGCGCTGAGTAATAAAGAGTCCTGCTCTGTGCCATGAGACACACACCGACATTTCGCAGATGAAAATATAGACATGCTCCTAACATAGATCACCTCCTGGGCCCTCCGATATTAAAGAGTACTGACGGCTCTACCATCACCGGAGTACCCTGTAGCAATTTGCTTTGCAAAAGTCTGAAAGCCAAGGGGGCGTCTGCTCTTCTTTATTAAATAGATAGTAGGAAATAGATCGAGATGGGTAGCCGAGTTTGTCTGTCTGTAGCAGTAGAAAAGAGCAAGAGTCCAGGAGCACCTTAAGGACTAACAAAATTTGTGTCAGGGGGAATGCTCCCTCTAAGCTGTGGAGTCTTGTGAGCAAAAATTCTACTTTGTGAGCTACTGGCACTAAAGTTGTGAGCGAGCGATTTGGGTGCTGCATAAATTAGTCTGCTCTGGAGCCATCCTTCCTGAGCTAAGACAAAAATGTGTGAGCTGGAGGCTAAGAAACTGTGAGCTGGCTCACACTAACTCAGCTTAGAGGGAACCCTGGTCAGGGGGTGAGCTCTCGTGAGTCACTGTTCACTTCTTCAGATACACGAAAGCTCATAAGGGTAAAGGTAACATTTCCCCTTGCTCGGAAGCCAGACGAATCCGACTCGAGGGATGCGGTGCTCATCTCCGTTTCCAAGCCGAAGAGCCAGCGCTGTCAGAAGACGTTTCCGTGGTCATGTGGCCAGCATGACTAAATGCTGAGGTGCACGGAACGCTGTTATCTTCCCACCGAAGTGGTACCTATTTATCTACTTGCAATTTCTTGCTTTTGAACTGCTAGGTTGGCAGGAGCTGGGGCCAGAGATGGGAGCTCACTCCATCATTTTATTTATTGATTTATTATTAAATTTTTATCCCACCCTCCCGGCCGAGGCCAGCTCAGGGCGGCTTACAACAATAAAATTTGCATAAAACAATCTTAATAAAATCACATACATTAATAAATACGACATTAAATTCAAACAAGATAAAGTGCTAGCAACATCCTCGGGTCTCGAACTGCCGAACTACAGACCTTCCGGTCTGCAGCTCAGTGTCTTAACCTCGGAGCCCCTGACCATGGCCTTATAAAAGCGCATACCCAGCCACAAATTTTGTTAGTCTTAGGGTGCTACTGGACGCTTGCTCATAGTCAGGGGTCATTTCGTAGAAAAAGAGGTGCAGGAGCTCATTAGCATACCTCATTAGCATAGCTTATTTGCATATGCCACACCCCCTTACATCACCGGAAGTGTGTCAGAAGGCAACACCCTCCGCTCAGGCTCCACTGGAGTCTATTGTGGAGGGGGAGACGTGCAGATCTGTCCTCACAGAGGAGGGAGAGCTTGTACCTGAAAAAAACTTGGTCTTAAAGGTGCCACCGGATTGTTTTGGACCGGGGGGCGGGGGGAGCTCTGCAACTTACCTGGCTGCTTCTTGATCTGACTGAGGGCTTGTTGCATGTGCTCGCCCCCTGCACTCTTTACTGCCAGAGCTCTGCTCCTGTGTGTTCCTGCAGGAAATGACCCCGCTTATAGTAGGAAATGAAATTGTCCTATAATACATTGTGACCAGTGCAAGAGATACCTTGGCAGCTACTGTTTCGGAAAGAGCAAACGGCACAGTGGGGAGTGCCTTAGTGTTCATGCACATATATTTACCTTCATGTGTGCTTGAGACAGGGTACCCCATTCCTACGGTTGCCAGCTCCCCAGGTGGGGCCTGGGAATCTCCTGGAATAAGAACTGGTCTCCAGGCTACAGAGATCAATTTCCCTGGAGAAAATGGCTGCTTTGGATGATGGCCTCTATGGCATTCTCTAAGGTTGCCAACCTTCAGGTGTGGCCTGAACCTCTCCCAGAATTGCAACTGATCTTCTGACTACAGAGATCAGTTCCCCTGGAGAAAATGGCTGCTTTGGAGGGTGGACACTATGTCATCAGATTTCACTGAAGTCACTGCTCTTTCCAAACCCTGTCCTCTCCAGGCTCCACCTCCCAAATCTCCAGGAATTTCTCTGCCTGGAGTTGGTAACCCTTTATTATACCTCACTCAGCTCCCTGCCCTTCTCAGACTCTACCCCCAAATTTCCAGGAATTTCCCAACCTGGAGTTGGCAACCATATCTGAAGATCACCAGTCTGGTGTAGTGATTAGGAATGTGGACTCTAATCTGGGAGAATCGGGTTTGATTCCCCACTCTTCCACATGCAGCTGCTGGTGTGACCTTGGGCCAGTCACGAGTTCTCTCAGAGCTGTTCTCTCAAGGGCAGTTCTCGAGAGAGCTCTCTCAGCCCTACCTATCTCACAGGGTGTCTGTTGTGGGGAGGGGAAGGGAAAGGAGATTGTAAACCGCTCTGAGACTCCTTCGGGTAGGAAAGGGCAGGGTATAAATCTCTTATCTCTTATCATGGGGGGGAAATAAGCTTACAGAACAGTCTTGAGAAACTTCCCAGGCTGCAAAACGACATAAGATCCAAGCATCTGGTCATCCTCCAAACATGGACAAGGGGGCTGTGATTGATCTGGAGAGTCACCACGTGTGCCAAGTCTGCAATAGTCTAGACCAGCTCTGGTTTGCAGGACCAAGATTCGGGGACGTTCCCAGCACAGCCCCAATGCTGAGTCGCTTTTGTTGAACATTCTCCGTTCCTGTTCTTAAAAGGAAAAGATGCTTCTTGCTTTGTTTTCTCTGTAGCTTTGTTGTCACAGCAAAAAAAAAGAGACTCCGGGCTGGATGTAATTAAAGTTTGCACAGACAAAGGCGTTTGGTAAGGATACGCTGTGTTGCTGAATCCACAAGGGGCACAATTAACTGATAAGAGTAAACTAATTGTTATTCGTATTAAATTAGAGCACAGGTGATTTGGAAAATCTATAGACCCTCCCATATGCTTGGTAATTTTTTAATTCTCCTTTTTCTTGCATTGCAGATTATGGCTTTATAGTGCTCTTTTGGGGGTTGGATTACAGAACCGGCACACGCTGAACTCTTTCTAATGTGAACATTCTCTTCCCTGATTAACTGTATGATAAAAGCATAAATGTGCACATCCGAGGATTTAATCTCCATCTTTGCATATTAATCGTTTCTTATTATTAACTGCTGGAGGTTTTCAGGGACGCGAAGGATGCATGCTAAAATCCGTTCAGTGGATCCTGTATGAAATGGTCCCATGATTTCCACGCAGAGCAGGATCTCTTGAGCCCTGACCTGGATAGCCCAGGCATATCTCAGCATATTTCAGAAGCTAAGCAGGGTCAGCCCTGGCTAGTATTTGGGTGGGAGACCGCAGAGGAACACTGGGGTCATGACCAGTGTTCCCTCTAAGCTGAGTTAGTGTGAGCTAGCTCACACTTTTTTAGCCTCCAGCTCACACATTTTTGTCTCAGCTCAGGAAGGATGGCTCCAGAGCAAACTAATTTATGCAGTAGCCAAATCACTGGCTCACAACTTTAATGCCAGTAGCTCACAGAGTAGAGTTTTTGCTCACAAGACTCCAGCTTAGAGGAAGCATCGGTCATGACCAGTGTTCCCTCTAAGCTGAGTTAGTGTGAGCTAGCTCACACTTTTTTAGCCTCCAGCTCACACATTTTTGTCTCAGCTCAGGAAGGATGGCTCCAGAGCAAACTAATTTATGCAGCAGCCAAAACGCTCGCTCACAACTTTAACGCCAGTAGCTCACAAAGTAGAGTTTTTTCTCACAAGGCTCCACAGCTTAGAGGGAGCATCGGTCATGACCAGTGTTCCCTCTAAGCTGAGTTAGTGTGAGCTAGATCACACTTTTTTAGCCTCCGGCTCACACATTTTTGTCTTAGGTCAGGAAGGAGGGCTCCAGAGCAAACTAATTTATGCAGCAGCCAAAACGCTCACTCACAACTTTAACGCCAGTAGCTCACAAAGTAGAGTTTTTGCTCACAAGACTCCACAGCTTAGAGGGAGCATCGGTCATGACACAGAGGCAGGCGATGGCCAACCACCTCTGAACCTCTCTTGCCTTGAAAACACTATGGGGTGGCCATAAGTCAGCTGTGACTCAACGGCACTTCGCACCACCAGTTTCAGAGGGTAACCCTGTTGGTTTGCAGTAGAAGAGCTAGATGGGAGTCCAGTAGCATCATTTTGGTGTAGTGGTTGGGAGCACGGACTCTAATCGGGGAGAACCAGGTTTGATTCCCCACTCCTCCACATGCAGCTGCTGGTGTGACCCTGGATCAGTCCCAAGTTCTCTCAGAGCTGTTCTCTCAAGGGCAGTTCTCAAGAGAGCTCTCTCAGCCCCGCCCCACCCTTCACAGGGTGTCTGTGGTGGGGAGGGGAAGGGAAAGGTGATGGTAAGCCGCTCTGAGACTCCTTCGGGTAGTGAAGGGCGGGGTATAAATCCAATCTCTCTTATTATTATTATTATTGCTGGGGTGACTCGCACACAAAAACATATTTCATTTATTTACTGATAATATTTATTAGCCACCGTTCTTCCTTACAGAGCTCGAAGTGGCCTACTCTGTTAATAAAATTCCTAAAATAGATTACATCAAAAACATACATCCAAAATTTAAAATCACAATTCAGGACCGCTTTAAGCAAATTCAGCCCTAAATAAAACCATCTTCACCAGACAGCTTACGCAAGCATGCATCTGTAGTACAAAAACCCAGAACAGAGTTGTAGCAAAAAGAAGAAGAAGAAGAAGAAGAAGAAGAAGAAGAAGAAGAAGAAGAAGAAGAAGAAGAAGAAGAAGAAGAAGAAGAAGAAGAAGAAGAAGAAGAAGAAGAAGAGATTGGATTTATACCCCGCCCTTCATTTGGAGTCTCAGAGCGGCTTACAAACTCCTTTCCCTTCCCCTCCCCACAACAGACACCCTGTGAGGTGGGTGGGGCTGAGAGAACTCTGACACAAACTGCTGTTTTTCAAGGACAGCTGTGCCAGAGCTTGTGACTGACCCATGGTCACATCAGCAGGTGCAAGTGGAGGAGTGGGGAATCAAACCCGGTTCTCCCAGATTAGAGTCCACACACTTAACCACTACACCAAACGGGGGGGGGGGCTGTTCGTTGCTGGCTGCCACAAGTCTCTGACTATCGGCCGCACTGCAGGGATGTCATGGAATATTAACAAACATCAACTTCTTAGGGTATCGTAAGAAGCAACAGCAAGTTGTTAAACGGGGCTGCTTCTGTGGTAGAAAAAGAAGCTGCACGTTGTTCGAAGGAAGCGTGTGTTGGGGAGAGGAAGAAAAAAAATGGGATTTTGTGTGGGCAGAGAAGTCTGAGAAAGACATTAGAGAGTCAGGGAGACTGAAGGAAGCAGAAGAAGAGGCAGCAGGTTGAACATCAGGAGGGGAACGGGGCTGATGCCATGGAGTTGAGAAAAACTGCAGGGTTGCAAAGAAAGGAGGCTTGGGGGGGGGGAGAAGTCACATTGCGCCAAAATATAGGAGGTGCTGTGTGTCCTGTCGACAGGAGGGAGAACCTTTGCTTCTTTGCTTGCTTGCTTGCTTGCTCCACTTATGCTCCCTCTAAGCTCTGGAGTCCTGCGAGCAAAAATTGTACTTGGTGAGCTACTGGCATTAAAGTTGGGAGCGAGCGATTTGGCTACTGCCTGAATTAGTTTGCTCTGGAGCCATCCTTCCTGAGCTAAGACAAAAATGTTTGAGCCGGAGGCTAAAACACTGAGCTAGCTCACACTAAGCTTACAGGGAACACTGCTTATAATCCCCATTTCCTCCCCAACAGGGACCGAAAGGGGCTTACAAAATTTTACCCTCCTCCATTTGATGACAACAGCCCTGTGAGGTAGGTCAGGATGCAAGTGTGTGACGCACATGGGCGTGGGAGATTTTGAGATGGGAAGGTCGAGAAGCAGTGGTGAAGGGGAGTCTGGACTAGAGAGACACATGAACATGTGAAGCTGCTTTACACTGAATCAGACCACTGGTCCATCAAGGTCAGTATTGTCTACTCTGACTGGCAGCGCCTCTCCAGGATCAATGCAAACCTCTTTGGTGGCAAGATATGTGTATAACTGCTGGTTGGTAAACTTCCCTATCACTTACATATCTGCTGAGTCACTCTTTCCTCATCCTTCTCCCTGTTTCCCACCTTGACAAATGGGAAGTGTGACAGCCAGATTCCAGAATAATGGATAGATCTGAATAACACTCTGTTGGAATTGCAAGTTGCTTACACTTCAGCCATTACAGAGTTAAATGTTGTTTGTTAGCAAACAGGATGTTACGTTACATAATGTATTCAACGGGCAGGAAAGTTTGTGGGAGTTGTTTATCCTAATGAAGTGACCTGTAACCTTTGTATTGGTCAACTAACATCTTGTTTGTGGAAATGCTTTGATCTAGCATTAATGTATTCACAAGTTTATGGCCCTTTGTGTGAACCAAAAGCGGTAGTTCTCTTCTAGAAGCCAAGACAGATAGAAAGATGTAGCTGTTAGCATATATTACTGAGAGTAACTATAAGCATGTAACTTTTTATTTTATTTCTTTTATCCAAAGTACCATACCATGTTTTATTTTGTTTTTATAGTAAAGATATCTTTCTTTTACTAAGTGTGGCTCTTGTGTTTGCAATACAACCATTGACCTTGAATTAAGAATCCCAACACATTCAGCCTTTAGGAAGAGTTCAGGAAAACGCAAAAGCTTGCACACTGTTTTGTATTGTCATAGCTGGTCCTAATAAAAGGCAGTGCATGGACTGTGGTTTATTTCTGACTATTCCTGTCTGATAGTCCTTTTTCCCTTTTGGATTAGTGATAACAGCTGTATTAAAAACTGAATGTGTGCATTTCAGGTTTTGACTAGTTAATGCCTTTACTGCTCATCCCTACAAACCATGGTTTGGTGTTACATAGGAACTGGGTGTTACATAGGGATTGACTCTCAATCTTAAAGTAATGCCCTGAAAACCAAAAGTGTTGTATTGGGATCATAGACGTGGGGGGAAGGAAGGGTGAGATTACTCAGTTCTGGTGCAAAACTATCCAATAGGTGCTCAAGACGCATTCCAAACAGATCTCCAAAATCCCAGTGAAACCTATCGCTGGGGCAATAATAGCATTTTTCACAGCAATATGTAATATAGCAACTCAGCTCCTGGGAAAATGCAATATTCCCGGAATAGAAATACTTCTTTGTGAAATGACATCTCGATCCCATGCAATGAAACTGCACATCTGGTGCACTGTAAACTGGGGGAGGAGTGGGAATACCCTGGTGCATTTTGTGTGCACGTATAGACACGCAAGCAAGCGTGCTCTGCGGTTCTTAACAGACTGCTTGATCTTCCAAGAGATTCTAAATCACTGCCTTCCATTCTTTTATAGTAGCTTCAGAGAGCTATAAAAATTAATATTTACAAATTGTATATTAAAGAATCTCTGGAACTAGGGCATAATGTAAATGTTATGCTTATCAGCCTGGCTGCAAGAACTTCTAGTTCATCTCGCACATCATTTTTTTTCTTGCCGTTTCGGGAGGGACAGAATGGCCGTTCCATAGTGGTACTTGCTGACTCTCTCTCACTCTCTCTCTGTTTCTCTGGAGAATTTGTTGCAATTGCACAGAGATATGGATCTGCAGGTATACAGATAGGCATATGAACGATCGCTCATCAGTCCTCCAAATCGCTGAGTGACCATTCTGCCTGGGCCTTCACTGTCTCGAAAATTAAGCAGATGGGCTCCTCTGTGGATATCAAAAGCAGCAAAACTGGGTCACCCGCAGAGGTCTCTGCCTACTCTGGGGACTCCACAGTTGTGCAGTAAAACATGATTAAGAACATAAGAACATAAGAGACGCCAGTGTTGGATCAGGCCAAAGGCCCATCCCGTCCAACACTCTGTGTCACACAGTGGCCAGAAATACCAGGTGCCCCAGAGTCCCTATCTATACCTTGTGGCTAATAGCCACTGATGGACCTCTGCTCCATATGCCTATCTAATTCCCTTTTGAAGCCGTCCATGCTTGTAGCCGCCACCACTTCCTGTGGCAGTGAATTCCATGTGTTAATCACTCTTTGGGTGAAGAAGTACTTCCTTTTATCTGTTCTAACCCGACCGCTCAGCAGTTTCATGGAGTGCCCACGAGTTCTTGTATTGTGAGAAAGGGAGAAAAGTACCTCTTTCCCTACCTGCCTACCTGCTCTATCCCTTGCATAATCTTATAAACCTCAATCATGTCACCCCTCAGTCATCGTTTCTCCAAGCTGAAGAGCCCTAAGCGCTTTAACCTTTCCTCATAGGGAAAGTGTTCCAACCCTTTTATCATTCGAGTTGCCCTTTTCTGCACTTTTTCCAAAGCTATAATATCCTTCTTAAGGTGTGGTGACCAGAACTGCACACAGTATTCCAAATGATTGTCAATTGCCAGAAATAAACAACCCTTCAAAACTGGCCTGATAAGGACTCAATATGCTCCAGAACTGACGGAATGTTGAGAACCACTGAAAAGAGGGGAAAATGGGGAGGGAGGGTGAGGTGGGGTTTCCAAACAGTTCCTCCTGCCTGTGTTTGGGCCTCCAGCTTTTCCAAGCCTGTTCCTTACTGTCATTTTCCCCACTGAAAAGGTTCTTATATGAACCTGCCAGACCACTCTAGTCATCATCAGAGGTCCTACTTCGGGTGCAGGATAGGTAGCAACTCAAAAAAGGGTCTTCTTGGTCGTGGCACCGAAACTCTGGAACTCCTGTCCCAAGCAGATTTGTCTGTCTCCCTGTATTGTTGTCTTTTGCCGGACCCCCAGCAACCCTATATTGGCCCTCCTTAGTGGTTGTGTGGATTTATGTGTTTCTATGTTTTATTTGTGGGGGCCACAGTGGCTCAGAGGTTAAGACGCTGAGCTGCAGACCGGAAGATCTGTAGTTCGGCAGTTCGAGACCCGGGTGCCGCATGATGGAGTGAGCTCCCGTCTCTAGTTCCAGCTCCTGCCAACCTAGCAGTTCCAAAGCAAGAAATTGCAAGTAGATAAATAGGTACCGCTTCGGTGGGAAGGTAACAGTGTTTCCGTGAGCCTCGGCGTTTAGTCATGCCGACCACATGACCACAGAGAAGTCTTCGGACAGTGCTGGCTCTTCGGCTTGGAAACGGGGATGAACACTGCCCCCTAGAGTCAGATTCGACTGGCTTTCAAGCAAAGGAAACCTTTACCTTTATCTTATGTTTTATTTAATTGTAGATTTTTTAATATGCATTTAGATTCAAGTCCAGGAGCACCTTAGAGACACACAAGATTTTTGGAGTGTCACCTTTCAAGGGCCAAAGTTCCCTTTGTCGGATCTGACGAAGGGAACTCTGACCTGCAAAAGCTTATACCTTCAAAATCTTTTTCATCTCTAAGGTGCCGCTGGACTCAGATCTAACTTCCTACTGCAGACTAACAAAAGGTAGCCTCTGAAATTATATATATTTGCATTTTAGACATTATTTTAACGTCTGGGATATTTACTATTTTGAAATATTTTAATGGTTTTAATGTCTGCAGCCTCAGGGTGGAAAGAAGCATAAAATCATAGAATCACAGAGTTGGAAGCAATGCTCCCTCTAAGCATTAAATTTGTGAGCGGGTGATTTGGCTACTGCATAAATCCAATCTCTTCTTCTTCCTGTTGTCATCTGTAGTGGTGAGCAGGTAAATCTGCCCCCTTTTCCAGAGCAAAGATTACAGCAAAGGGTTGCCAGCTCTGGGTTGGGAAATACCAGGAGGGTTGGGGGTGGAGCCTGGGGAAAGGCGGGGCTTGAGGAGGGGAGGGGCCTCAGCAGGGTATAATGCCACAGAGTCCACCTTCCAAGCAGCCATTTTCTCCAGGCGAACTGATCTCAGTCACTTGGAGACAAGTTGCAATCCCAGGAGATCTTCGGAAACCACCTGGAGGTTGGCAACGTTACTCAGGTGCCTTGCCTTGTTCCATCAGCTATGCCGCTGGTGGTCAGAGAAGCTTTGGGCTTTAAAGGTAAACCGAGCCACTGACTTGCAACCGACTTCTGTCAACCCCATCCTGGGGTGTTCAAGGCAAGGGATGAGCGTTGCCTTCCTCTGCAGAGCAACCCTGGACTTCCTTGGTGGTCTCCAGGGGTCATTTCCTGCAGGAGCGCACAGGAGCGGAGCTCCGGCAGTAAAGAGCCCAGGGGGCGGGCACATGCAACGAGCCCCACCCCCTGCTCCCAGCAGCCCTCAGTCAGAGCAATAAGCAGCCAGGTAAGTTGTAGAGCCCTCCCCCCCGTCCAAAAAAGTCCAGTGGCACCTTTAAGACCAAGTTTCATTCAGGTACAAGCTCTCCCTCCTCTGCGAGGACAGATCTGCACGTCCCCCCCCCCAATAGCTGGCCATCTAAAACAGTCCAGTGGAGGCTGAGCAGTGGGTGTTGCCTTCTGACACACTTCCGGTGATGTCAGGGGGTGTGGCATATGCAAATAAGTTATGCTAATGAGTTATGCTAATGAGCTCCTGCACCTCTTTTTCTACGAAATGACCCCTGGTGGTCTCCCATCCCATTACTAACCAGGGCTGACCCTGCTTAGCTTCCAAGCGCTGATGAGGTCAGGCTAGTCTGGGCTATCAAGGCTATGAGCCCCAAACTCTGTCTGACACAGACTGGAAGAAAGAAGTTCATCCCTCCTCGGGTGAGGGGTCCATCGCTTCTGGGGCCAAGTCAGAGGAATGTCTGCCAGCAGCCGCTCTAGCGAGTCCCTGAGAGCTGGCAGGAGTGATTCAGTAACCCCTGAGCTCTCTGTCCACCGCCACGGCCTCTCTCTGATCATTGCTTTGGCGCAAGGCCAAGGGAGAGATTGTTTCGCAGCCGGCAGAGCCGGGCCAGCGCTAAATCACCGGTCTTTCTAAAAGTGTCCTCAAAAGGATTTTAATTCAGCGGAAAGCGCGCCTCAAAACAACAAACGGAAAGCCTCTCCTCGGCTCCATTGCCTTTATTCTGCATCTGAGGGCTGGTTTATACAGTCCGCAGAACTGAGTGGTGAAGCTTTTCCTAGCAGGTGCCACTTCAGACGGCGGGATGGAGACACACAGAGTGTGTGTGTGTGTGTGTGCAGGGCCAGCTCACCCACTAGGCAAACTAGGCATTCGCCTAGAGCGCCGGGCCCTAGATGGGGCGCCGAACTGTGCCTCCCCACCAAAAGCTACCCCGCTCTGTCCGCCTCCCGCCTTTCCCATCGTCCCTCTTCCCAGACCCAGATTTCTGTGCTGCCACCACTTCAGGGCTGGTGGTGCAGGCTTACGAGGGAAGTGCCTCCGCCTCGCGCTCTTGTCTGGCTTCCCCGAGCCAGTCTCATGGCGAGGAGAGCTTCCCTCAGCCCAGGTGGCGCTGAACAGGGCAGGCGCGAGAGCCAAGGGCTGCTGAGGAGGGCGGCGCGCAGACGTCGTGGACTTGCTCCAGGGGGCGCCACTGAGGATGAGTGGTGGCGGTGGCGGCAGCAGCTCGCCTGTGTGTGTGGGGGGGCAGGGGACTCAGCGCCGGGAGGAGACTAGCAGCAAAGTGCCTCCAGCTCCGCTGAGGGAGGTGAGATGCATCCTGCTGCCTGGCTTGCTTTTGGGGGGGGGGCAAGCAGAGGGTGACTGCACCACCGTGGAATGCCTATGGAGGGAGTCCGTTGCCCTCTGCTGTGGGTCTTGTGCTGGTGGGCCTGGCCTCCAGAGCACCCTCGGGGGTTGGCACGAGCCCAGGCTGGAGGCATCTCTCCACTCCTTCCCCCCAGCGAAGGGCACGGAAGGGGGTCACCAGTGGCTGGCTGTGGGACTCCCCTGGGCTGCGGGGGCTGGAAGGGTGCGCGGCGCCCAGAAGGGGACGGGTAGGAGAGGGCAGGCAAGGAGGCGGCCAGCTGGGGAGGTTTCCAGGGCCCACCGGGAGGTTGGCATCTGCGCCTCGCCTAAAGCGCAAAAAACCCTCAGGCCGCCTCTGTGTGTGTGTGTGTGAGTGAGTGAGTGTGTGTGTGTGTGTGTGAGAGAGAGAGAGAGAGAGAGAGAGAGAGAGAGAGAGAGAGAGAGAGAGAGAGAGACTGTCCACACATAAAAACAGGAAGAAAAATAGGCCCCACAGATGTCTGTGAACCCAGACTTTGCTATGTAGGGGGAATTTTATTTATGGAGAAATATTAGGGTTGCCAGCTTCGAGTTGGGAAATGCCTGGAGATTTGGGGGGGGGGAGGGTGAAGCCTGAGGAAGGCAGGATCTGTGAAGGGAACGGACTCCCATGGCGAATTATGCCATAGCCTCCGCCTTCCACCGCGGCCATTTTCTCCACACCAACACATTTTCTCTTTCACCTGGAAATCAGTTGTCATCAATGCTCCCTCTAAACTGTGGAGTCTTGTGAGCAAAAATTCTCCTTGGTGGGCTACTGGCATTGAAGTTGTGAGGCAGCGATTTGGCTACTGCATGGGAGGGCGGGGTATAAATCTGATAGATAAATGAATAAATAGTTTGCTCCGGAGCCATCTTTCCCGAGCTGAGACAAAAATGCTTGGGCCAGAGGCTAAAAAAAACTGTTAGCTGGCTCACACTAACTCATCTTAGAGGGAACACTGGTTGCAATCCCAGGAGATCTCCAGCCACAAGCCGGAGGTTGGCAACCCTAGGAAGTATTCAGACCTGCAGTCCACATATACCCCAATGCGTCTGCGGGGGAGATTAGGTGGGCGGCTTTCGGGGGAGAGGAATTGCCCTGTGCAGGTCAGTTACTGATCCCGATCAGTTTGTTTTTTAAGTTTCCTGTTCCGCTTTCTGCATACGGCCTGGCTCACTTATAGTCAGGCTTGTCAACCTCCAGGTGGAGCCAGGAATTCTCCTGGAATTATAACTGATCTGCAGGCTGCAGAGATCAGGTCCCCTGGAGAAAACAGCAGCTCTTGAAGATGGACTTGGTGGCAGCACAACCCTGCTGAGATCCTGCCCTTCCTAAATTCTACCCTACCCAGCATTTGCCCCTCTGGAGCTGGCAACCCTACTTTACAGAAATCATTGGACCTGGTCTGTTCTGAAGTTTCCTGGACTTCAGTTTGGTGAAGTGGTTAAGAGTGGGGACTCTAATCTGGAGAAAGGGGTTTGATTCCCCACTTCTCCACATGCAGCTGCTGGTGTGACCTTGGGTCAGTCACAAGTTCTCTCAGAGCTGTTCTCCGAAGAGCAGTCCTCAAAAGCACTCTCTCAGCCCTAGCTATCTCACAGGGTGACTGTTGTGGGGAGGGGATGGGGAAGCCGATTGTAAGGTGCTCTGAGACTCCAAGTGAAGGGTGGGGTATAAATCCAATCCCCTCCTCCTCCTCCTCCTCCTCCTCTTCCTCTTCCTTTTCTTCAGTGGTGCAATAGCATAGTGAAATAATCCACCAGTGGAACTAGTGCCTTTTCCATTGAGGAATAATTTCATGGAGTCTGAAACCAAGGAATGAGATACGTGGGGGGGGGGGAGCTCCTCCATCCTCAGTAAACAAAGGACAAGACTTTTTCAAAGACATAATGGGTGTCCATGACTTCCTAGCACATCAGTGCTATTTCATTCACTACGAAATTCCCATTTGTTTGTTTGTTAAACAGTATCTTCCCACTTAATCAAAACCTCCAAGCTGGCTTTCGGCCAACATTAAAATCGTGAACGCCTCTCTTTTACAACAAAACAGGATCTTTGAGCCAGCAGGAATACAAGCCTTAAAAATAGCAGAGGGCCATCACCACAGGTGATTATTGTCCTGGAGAAGACTCTTGAGAGTCCCCTGGACTGCAAGGAGATCGAATCAGTCAATTCTAAAAGAAATCGACCCTGACTGTTCCCTGGAAGGCCAGATACTGAAGCTGAAGCTCCAATACTCTGGCCACCAAATGAGAAGGGAGCACTCACTGGAGAAGACCCTGATGCTGGGAAAGACTGAAGATCAAAGAAGAAGGGGACGGCAAAGGATGAGATGGTTAGACAGTGCTATCGATGCAACGGACATGAAGTTGAGCAAACTCCGGAGGACGGCAGAAGACAGGAGGGCCTGGCATGATGTGGTCCATGGAGTCACGAAGAGTCGGACTCAACTGTGCGACTGAACAATGACAACAACATCACCACAGGTAAATGTAAGCCGCCCTGAGCCGGCTTCGGCCGGGAGGGTGGGGTAAAAATGTGAATAATAAATTAATAAATAAATGTAAAGACACTTTGAACTGGAGCCTAAAAGAAACCAAAGTAAGGCCCCTAATCAGTGAGTCTCGGGAGGCTCTTCTGAAGTCTGGGTGCCACCAAGGAAAAGGCTCTGTTTCCAGGACATGCCTGCTTCGTATCAGAACGTGAGAGCACCTAGAACAGTCCATCAGCACGGATGGGCAGGTTCATAGGAGAGCGGGCAGTCCTTCAGGTACCCTCCATACTAGATCATTTCAAGTGCTAAAGGTAGGAAGAAACTTCTTGAATTGTGCTGGGGAACACGTATGTTTCGCTTCTCTTCTCTGGCTTCACAGCATGGGGTACTATTGAAATGTCAGCTCTGCAAACTCGATACGCTGTGAATAGGAAGTGCCCAATCAACGGGGAAAGAATCCAGTGCTCTCTTTCCCATTTGGACCAGTCAAAAGCCAGAAACCAGAGGAAGATTTTTGCAAGGGAGCGGGAGTCTCATTTCTGCTCCGACCCAGCCTTTCTTCCCCAGTAGGTGCCCTCTGAATGCAGCCTTTCTGCTCCACCTCTGCAAATGAGGCTATTGTTCAAAAGCCGAAAGAGGCCTCCATTCTTCTCTGTGCTGGGCTCCAGCCGGCTTGTGAGCGGAGATCCCTCCAGAGCGCACCAGATGGCGGGCTGCATGTGCTGGGGAAACGGAGAGGGCAGGGAGTGGACCAGCAGCAGCTTGGCCTGTTCTTGGGAAAGGCTGGCCGAGGAGGAATGTTGTGCCGTTCACGTCAAACTGGCTAGTTAGCCCAGGAGTGGGGAAAAGGGCAAAAGTCGTAGCTCAGACTTTAAAAAATGGCCTGTTTTTCAGAGAGGAGATCCGTTGTTGAGTTCCTTGGGCCTCAAAACTTGGTAGGCCCGTTCAGAAAGCCAGTCCAGTGCAGTGGTCCAAGTATCAGATTGGCAATGGGAGGACCTGGGTTCCAATTCTCCACTCTGCCATGAAGCTGAGCGCCAGCATGCCGTACTGGATTGAGCGTTGGACTAAGGTCTGTGAGACCCAGGTTCAAATCCCCACCCTGCCACGGGAGCTTGCTGGCTGACCTCTTGCCAGTCGCACGATCTTACCCTGTCCTACCTCACAGGGTTGTTGCGAGTGTGAAATGGAGAGGAGGGATGACAAGGTTAGCCACTCTGAGTTCCCCCTAGGGAGGAAGGCAGGGTATAAATGACATCAATAAGTCAATAAAGAAATAAGCTTACTTGGTGACCTTCAACCAGTTGGGCTGCCCTCCCTCGCAGGATTGTTGTGAGGATGGAAGAATTATGTACATTCTCCCACACTCCCTGGAGGAAGGGAAAGATAAGAAAGTGGTACGGCTGAGCCATCAGCAGTCCCTTCTCTCTCTCAAGTCAAACTATTATGGTCCTTTCCACACTAAACCTTAAATCCTGGTTCAACCCTGCCCACGAACTACACTCGAGTTCACCCCTGTAATTATCCTGGGGCATTTCTGTTTCCACATTACATTGAGGTCACCTCCGTTTTGCCCCACACTCGTCCCAAGATAAATGGATGATGTTATGATAAATGGATGCCGTTATGACCAGGGATAAATGCAAGGTATTGCGTTTAGTGTTGAACTGAAATAAAACCAGGGATGAAGAAGAAGATATTGGATTTATACCCCGCCCTTCACTACCCAAAGGTGTCTCAGAGCGGCTTACAAACTCCTTTCCCTTCCCCTCCCCACAACAGACACCCTGTGAGGTAGGTGGGGCTGAGAGAGCGCTTGACAGAAACTGCTCTTTTTTTCAAGAACAGCTCTTGTCAGAACTACGGCTTGCCCAAGGTCATCCAGCAGGTGCAAGTGGAGGAGTGGGGGAATCAAACCCGGTTCTCCCAGATTAGAGTCCGTGCACTTAACCACTACACCAAACTGGAGGAGGAAATTGGATTTATATCTCGTCCTTCACTTGGAGTCTCAGAGCGGCTTACAAACTCCTTTCCCTTCCCCTCCCCACAACAGACACCCTGTGAGGTAGGTGGGGCTGAGATAACTCTTGACATAAACTGCTCTTTTTCAAGAACAGCTGTGCCAGAGTTATGGTTTGTCCAAGGTCATCCAGCCAGGTGCAAGTGGAGGAGTGGGGAATCAAACCCAGTTCTCCCAGATTAGAGTCCGCACACTTAACCACTACACCGAACTGGCTCTCCAAGTGTGGAAAGGATGAGATCCAAGTGTGGAAAGGACCCATGTGACACCCCCTTCTCAAATCCCCACACGGGTCACCTTATTCAGTGCAAACTTCTCTTCCTTATGTCCCAGCTTCCCCTTTCCTCTCAGCCCTCCTACCAGTGGCCTTGACTCCTCCAGCTCTATCACCAACCTCGGCTAGATTAAAATTTGACTAGTTCACAGAACATCAGCACCACCTTCTATCTCTTCCTTCCAGACGCACCTTTTTGATGAAGCCTCTGGCTGGGCTCTTCAGCACTGGCTCCTAAATGAAGCCCCTGTTCTCACAAGCCGTGAATGAAGCGTTTGCCACTTCAGACTACAAAGGAGAGGAGCTGGTGTGACCAAATACTACACACGTGCACACACACCCACACATACACAATATTCTCTGCATATAGAAACCTAGCAGATCAGGGAGAATCCTTTTGCCCAATGTCTAGCTCACTCTAGATTTCTCACAATGGATGGCTTGGATTTTGGCTGGGAAGCATGTGGGAGGCTTAGATCTAAAGTATAGGTGGGGTACATAGGAAACATGTTGTGCTTCCATCAAGCCAGTCCCCCCCCCCATGAAGTGGTCCAGCCCAGACAGAGTTTAGCCACTTACTCTCTTTGTGAAGCTCAAGGCAAAACTCATCAGCACATGTCAACTGCACACATTCTGCTCCTTAACCTTCCGTTTCTCTTCCCCTTCCTTCCTGGCTCCTTGCATCATCTTTCCTCTGCCAAAATTTAGATTGGACGCTCCCTGGGGCAGGGACTTGTCTTTTCCGTAGGTAAACAGACCGTGCGCCACAATTCGTTCATGTTACACTGTGAAGCGTAATGGTTAACGATAATTGTTAATAGTTGCAATCTTATGTGATCTTAACGTTGAACAGGACTTTTTAGAAGGAAGATAATGGTACCGTACAGGGCTGCTTTAAACAAAATTATTAGGGCATTTCTGTGCTGCTTTGCTCGCCAAAGGGCTCCAAAGCAGCATGTGTGTGTGTGTGCGTAGTGCCATCAAATCACAGCCAACTTAATGGCAACCCCAGCAAGGGGCACTGAAGGCAAGTGAGAAGCAGAGGTGGTTGGCCATTGCCTTCCTCTGCAAAGTCTCCCTTGGTGGTCTCTCTTCCCAGGACTGACCCTGCTCACCTTCCAATATGGGGCAACACTATGCCAAGAAGAAGAAGAGGAGGAGAAGAGATTGGATTTATACCCCGCCCTTCACTCAGAGTCTCAGAGCAGCTTACAAACTCCTTCCCCTTCCCCTCCCCACAACAGACACCCTGTGAGGTAGGAGGGGCCGAGAGAGCTCTGACAGAAACTGCCCATGAGAGAACAGCTCTGAAAGAACTTGTGACAGACCCAAGGTCACACCAGCAGGTGCATGTGGAGGAGTGGGGAATCAAACCCGGTTCTCCCAAATTAGAATCCCCACACTTAACCGCTACACCAAACTTACAGGAACAAACTAGTAACACAAATGCACTGTGATTCATTGGGCTGGCTCACTCAGGCTGTGAGTCACAAAAGAAGGGCCAAGAGCCCTTTGGCTGTTGCCTTTTGGCTCGTGCCCCTGGCCCCACCCAGGCTAAGTATCTGCAAGCAGAGGAGGAGGAGGAGGAGGGGCCGGAGGAGATTGGCTTTATATCCCACCCTTCACTACCCGAAGGAGTCTCAGAGCAGCTTACAATCTCCCTTCCCTTCCCCTCCCCACGACAGACATCCTGTGAGGTGGGTGGGGCTGAGAGAGCTCTTTCAAGAACTGCTCTTGAGAGAATAATTCTGAAAGAACTTTTGACTGACCCAAGGTCACACCAGCAGCTGCACGTGGAGGTGGTATTCACCCTACTGCCACCAAGCTAGCTGAATTTCCCTAACTTTTCCCCCTGCCAGAAATCCCCCTGACATTCTGCACAATCTCAGAATCTCTGTGGGATTTGGGGGTCAGCATAAATATCAGCTTTGGTGGAGTATCTCCTGTCTTTACTCCTCAATCTGTCCTCTTTTCTGCTTGGTACAATGACCCGGAGCTGTCCCTCCCAACCCAGAGGCTCGCATCCGTCCTAGAGATATAATTGGACACTATTAATTTTTCATGCGCTCTGAGCTCAACGAAACCCTGATGAGGAGCTGAGGTGGCATAATGTTCCAAGGCGACTGTGAATATTTTCAAGCCGATTGTTCCCCGGCAGCAAATAAATACATGTCTGCACCCAGGGACTCTGGACTTCATTTGTCCTTTCAGGCAGGGGACTGGCTCTCACAGTGGGGGGAGAGCCTGTGTCTCCGTCAGAAAGCCCCCCCCCCCTCGGCCCATGCAGAAGAGATTCAAAAGATTCATGGGAGATAGGTTCATCAGTAGCTATTTGCCATGTGGTCTAAATGAGCTTCCATTTTCAAAAAACAGTATACCCCGGCATGTTACAGGATGAGAGGGTAAAAACAAGGGAGGTTTTAGCATCTGTGTCCCTGAGCCAGTTTGGTGTAGTGGTTAAGTGTGCGGACTCTAATCTGGGAGAACCGGGTTTGATTCCCCACTCCTCCACTTGCACCTGCTGATGTGACCTTGGGTCAGTCACAAGCTCTGGCACAGCTGTTCTTGAAAAAGAGCAGTTTCTGTCAGAGCTCTCTCAGCCCCACCCACAGGGTGTCTGTTGTGGGGAGGGAGTTTGTAAGCCGCTCTGAGACTCCCTTGGGTAGTGAAGGCCGGGTTTTAAATCCAATCTCTTCTTCTTCTTCTACCTCACAGGGTGTCTGTTGTGAGAAGGGAAAGGAGTTTGTAAGCTGCTCTGAGACTCCTTTGGGTAGTGCAGGACAGGGTATAAATCCAATCTCCTCTTCATCTTGCGGCCCTTTCAAGGAATCTGGCTAGCCACTGTGGGAAGCTGGATTAGGTGAATTCGTGGTCCAGCCCAGTCCAGGGTCAACTCCTGACATCTCCAGTTAAAGAGTTTGAGGTAGGAGGTGCCGGGAAAGACCTTCCTCTACCTGACATCCAGGAGAGCCACATCCAGTCGGGATAAATTAGATGGACCAATATCTGGACATGGTGTCAAGCAGCTTCATATGTTGATGATGGGGCAGATGAACATATGGGGAACCTGAGTAAATTCCTATCGGGAGAGTGGAGACATGTCCACATTGGGAAAACACAGCTCTAGAGTCAGTGGAGAGTAGTATCAGTCTGGTGATAAAGACACTAGGTGAAGGCCTCGCTTCCCACCAGTGTTCCTGTTGGGTGATAGTGAGATATTGAAAAAATGGTATTTAGCAGAGATAAGATAGTCCAGCAGTCCCGGAATAAAATAATTCAGACTGAGAGTCCATGTGTGATTAAAATACAAAGTTTTTACTAAATTCTAGCATGGGAAGGGTAACTGGGATGAAAATAACAACAGAGCATAATCGGCTACATCCTTACTCTACAAAGACAAAACTAGAAGAGAGAGATTATGGTTACTCTTCTTGTTCTTCAGAACACCAAACAAAGATGGGAAGAGAAGCCATAAAATGGTAATAAACCTTGACACTTTAGTCCCAATCAAATTCCTAGGTCAGGGAGAAAATTCCCGGGCTTTCTATATCTAAGGAACATTGGTTACATGAGAAACATGTGATTTCCTGTGAGTAACATAAACAAACGTTTAACCCCAGATATACTGAGTGTTTTCAACTTGTAATACCCAGCAGTTCCCTCTAAGCTGAGTTAGCGTGAGCTAGCTCACAGTTTTTTAGCCTCCGGCTCACATTTTTGTCTCAGCTCAGGAAAGATGGCTCCAGAGCAAACTAATCTATGCAGTAGCCAAATCGCTTGCTCACAACTTTAATGCCAGTGACTCACAAAGCAGAATTTTTGCTCACAGGACTCCACAGCTTAGAGGGAGCATTGCTTCCCACCCACCCCATCCCACAAACCATGAAGGAAGACCCTCCTCGTTTGTTAAACAGACAAATAACTCTACAGATGGGGAACAGAGACGGAGAGAGAATTCCCTAGCAGGGGTTCTCTCTGCGTCGGGATCTGAACTCAGTGCTTCCAGTCCCAAGTCCCAACAAGTGCCCCCGACCTTCTGAAGATCCTTTCTAAGCCGTGCCCTGGACAGCTCCAAAGACCCGCAGGTCTCTGTCCATGGTCCTGCAGCGGTCAGGAATCCATTCCCTTCACTCCTGTCCCGGTCTCGCTTAACTTCGAAAGCTACCCTTCAGCTCCACCTTCTGGTTTCCGGAATCTCATAAGGAAGGTAAGATGGGGAAGGGGGTGGGGGGACGTTAAGGGGAAACTGGGGCTGGTGGCGATGAAGG
>NW_015170950.1:105582-106073 GCF_001447785.1 Gekko japonicus
ACAGAGAATTCCCTAGTAGGTGTTCTCTCTGCGTCGGGAACAGAACTCAGTGCTCCCAGTCCCAAGTCCCAACAAGTGCCCCCGACCTTCTGAAGTTCCTTTCTAAGCCGTGCCCTGGACAGCTCCAAAGACCTCAGTTCTCTGTCCATGGTCCTGCAGCGGTCAGGAATCCATTCCCTTCACTCCTGTCCCGGTCTCGCTTAACTTCGAAAGCTACCCTTCAGCTCCACCTTCTGGTTTCCGGAATCTCATAAGGAAGGTAAGATGGGGAAGGGGGTGGGGGGACGTTAAGGGGAAACTGGGGCTGGTGGCGATGAAGGGTTATTTCAATGAGCGGATTGATCCCGGAGTGGAAGACCGGGGTCCGGCTTGGCCCGCTTGGCACCAGGGGAGCCAAGTTGGCACCAAGAGCGCAGATTGTCCCCGTTCCAGTGCAAAAGGGTGGCTGGTGGGGGGGGTGTCTAAGAACACAGCTGGGGCACAGCTGCCTG